>NC_057807.1:69651299-69655516 GCF_018294505.1 Triticum aestivum
GCGCTTGATATATCAGTGTGGGGGGGAGGGGTGGGGGAGGGGTAGGCAGAGGCCTAACTATAGAGGTAGAACGACTCGTATATGTGTTGAGAAGGAGAGACCCAGCTATGTGTTGAGGGAGATCAGTCGACATCCATACATAACTGAGGGACGGGAAATATGATGGGATAGAGAGAGAGAGGAGAGAGAGAGGGAGGGAGGGAGAGGGAGGGAGAGGGGTAGAGTGCTGGATGGGTGATGGAGTTGCTTCTCAGAGATGTTGGGAGAGGCCTACTAGACAAACTGAGGGTGGAACTCCAATGTTATCAATAAGAGTGGGGATGTGTTTCTGTGTGTGCCTGTGCGTGATAGATCTGTCGGGACGCATCCATGGATGATGAAGGGGAACCATGTGTTTGGTAAGCAAACCTAACTAGATCGGTAGATCAATTGTTGTTTGTCGGAGGAAGGGAGAGACACAACTAATGAGGTAGATCTATCGATGTGTGGGTAAAAACAAGTTATAAGAACCTAGCTGGCTATATGTATAGCGAGAGATCGGTCGGTGTACGTCCATTTGTTAGAGGCAAATAAGGCCCAGCGAGATGGATAGATAGAGAGAATGGAGCTAGGAGGTGGTGCGAGAGGCCCAACTACTAGCTAGATAGGGGGAGGAGTGTGCGGTTGTGAGATCGATGAAAAGAGGGGCGAGAGTTTACACGTGTGTCTGACCATATGAGAGACACGAGGCAAGGACACATAAAGGAGGAGATTGAAGCTGTGTGTGTATGTTGTAGGCAGGCATCACTGGAGAGGTTTATCGATCGGTGTGTGTCAGAAAGGAGTTGTGGAGACTCTGGGATAACGACCTAAAGAAAAAAATGAATGTTCCCGGTGGATAGAATGCCGAGGGAGGGGGAGGGCGAGGAGGGCGTGTGCATGCACGAGAGGAAGTTAATGGTAGCTACAAAGGTTAGAGGATTGTGTGGGTGTAAGAGACTAACAAAGATCATAATTTGATATGAAAGCGAATTCATATATTTGAATAGGAGATCATAGTGTTTTAAACATTGCATGCATGAATATAGCGGTGATACACGTGTTGTGCACATGTTATACCATAATGTGATAATGCATGGCGTTTGCAACTCACAGCTAAATGCCGAACAATCTAAACCATACTATACATCAAACAATATCACATTTTATTTGAATTTGTGATAATGTGTGGCGTTTGCAGCATACAACTAAATATCGAGCAATCTAAACAATACTATATATCGAACATTCTCACATTTTATTTGAATTTGTGGTAATGTGTGGTGTTTGCAACTCACATCTAAATACTTGTAGGCGTAGGGGGCGGGGCACCATACATAACGTGATAAACACATTATACATATGAGACATGGTTTAGATTATGAAGATCTAGCTAGAGCTAGAAATGTAATGTGATTTGAAAGCAAAATAAAGTGGATTCAAAAAATCTAGTTCGAGTTCATATAGTACACATAGTTCATATGTAATTAACTCAAGACTAATCATGTGGTGTGCTGTGAAGATAACTCACAAACGATGGTTTAACTTGACAATAATGATGATTGTAGATCTTATTAAAACAGAGAAACAAATTCAAATGCTTTGACTTCACAACAATCATTACTGTAGATCTTATTCAAAATTAGTTCATATTGAAGCGGTAGTATATACATTTGGAATGCACTAAAACGTTCATTTGAGTAGTAGGTTGCATGCATTATACACGTAGCAAAATATTTTAATTGAACATAACATGAATTCAAAGTTTTGAATGACATTTGTAGTGCGCATTGATTTGGTACAGTACATGTTAGGCTTGTCCGGAAATTTCAACCCGCGCCTTGTTAGCCCAAAATATTTAAGATATATCTTTGTCTCCTTGTGCTCCGACAACTCCCTCCATCTCAACCCGTGCCTTGCTATTCCGAAATTACAACGCGCGCGAAAACTCCCACCTCCTGTGAAATCCCGACACGCTAAATGCCCGTGGTACCCCTGAACCGAAAGAACCGCCTCAAATCGGTGGGGGTACTTTTGTAACTTACCCCACATTTCGGACAAGCGCGTCTCTAAGCCATGGTTCCCCACTACCATCCCATCCGCCCACCCATTCGTACACCGAGGCCGCGAAAACCCGTGATGAAACCCCACACCCTGCTCCGTCCGCCACCCAGCCAGAGCCTCTTCCCCGACGACGTCATCCACAACAACACCTCAACGTCCCTCATCCACCGTACCGGATGAGGATCCTTTGTTGATCTCATCGTCCCGCCGGTTCATCCACCCCGTCCTCCACCTCCAAGGAGCTGCCCCGATGTTCCCCTCGTCTTTTGCGCCACCTCCATTCCCACACCGCCGTCTTCACCTGCACCACCGAAAGAGCATCATCATCACCGTTTCCTCGGATGAAGCTGCGGCCTAATCGGCGCCATCAAAGAGGTTGTACACTAATCGCCGCATTTTCTTCTTGATTCGATCTCACGGTGCTACCGGCGCTCGGTCCCGAGCCGACACAGCGCGGCTCCATCCACGGCGGCGTCGCCGGCCACTTCCTCCACAACGTCGCTCCCTCAGCGGCAATGTCCACATCAGTAGGAGCTGCTGCTGCTTTAGCTCTCACTCGCGCTGATGCTCTGCTCTTGCTCTCAGTTCCCTGCCTGGTCTGCTCTTGCTATTGCTCTTGCTCGCGCTGCTGCTCTCGCTCTTGCTCTTGCTTGCGATGCTGCTCCGATTTGGCTACACTTCAGTCGACTGAATCGACTTTTGGGTCAGTCGATTTTCAAGAGGTGGGCTCGCCGGGGTGAAGGAAGAACCAGCCGCAGCGGGGAGGGGGCTCGCCGGAGAGGTACCCCACTATATATCTTAGGGTTCAGGATGGGGGCGGTGGTCACTGGCGGTAGCGAGGCGTTGGTGGGGCGGTGGCATGGGGATCGTCGGAGAAAAATCTCGGCACGGGGGGGCCTAGAGGGATGGCCGGGGCGGCAGCGGACCGGCGGTGGGGAGTGTTTTCGGGGCGGGCGGGGCGGCGCACCGCCGGCCGTGGGCAGTGGGGGCTGCTGTTTGGCCGGTGGTGGCTGGCGGCTCGTGGGGGTGGAGGTTGAAGATGAACCGCAGGCCCTTGATTTCGTATCCAACGGCTGCAAAATCGACTGACCAGAGATGAAAAAGTCAGTTGACCGACGTGTAGCCTCACCTTGCTAGTGCGTTCAGTTTCGACAGCAAAATTCAGTTTCGACAGCAAAATTCAGTTTCGACAGTTAGGTTCAGTTTTGACAGTTAAGTTCAGTTTCGACAGTTAAGTTCTGTTTCGACAGTTAATTTAGAGATGAGCGGTTTACATCTAGCACTTTGTGGTTATGTATTTTACGTCATGTATTGGAGATGCTATTAGAATTCCACTCAGGTTAACGTTGTTCGTTGTCTCTCTTGTCCTGCTTCAGCCTCGGCGTCGTACAACTCACCGGAGCTGCTCCAACGATGAAACCCTCCATCACAGTGGAGCAATACCTCAGTCTCCATCTCCAGACGCCTAAGATCTTCTTCCCCTCCTCCGACTGCAAAGTCAGCTGGAGCATCCTCACCGGCCAACCCAATCACGCTGAGATCGACATGGCTTCGCCAAAGAGGTTGTACACTTGTTGCATCTCTTTTTACTATACATGTTATATATATTCACTACTAGGAAAATGCCTATAGATCAGATAGAAGTTTACCAGTAGCGTTTGTTTGCAACCCAATGCTACTAGTAGTTAGTAGTAGCACTGGCTACAAACAACGCTATTGGTATAAGTTAGCAGCAGCGCTTGTTACCTGGGCCCACGCTACTACTAAGTGTAACACACCACACCCCCTGGTCAAAAAATAGAAGCAGCGCCTGTCCTCCAACCTGTGCTACTGCTAGTATAGTATCTATAGCGCCTGTTCTACTAAGCACGCTACTGCTAATTTTTCTATGCATAACATTTTACCAGTAGGTGTGTTTCTGGCCAGCGTTATAAGTGGTGCAACCCTAGCTGTAGATATTTTGCAAGCTGCCATAGCAGTAGCGCGTGTAGGTGACCCGCGCTACTGCTATGCCTACCAGCCACCTACCACCTTTCCCCTTCTTCCTCCCCTCTCTTCTTCCCCCTTCCTTTATCCCCCTTTCCTTGCACCTTGCTTGTTTCTTTCAATGCTCCCCACCACCACCCCTCCATTAG
>NC_057807.1:69655904-69660311 GCF_018294505.1 Triticum aestivum
CATTAATGCCCTCCCTCCCCCTCTTCTTTTCCCTCCTCCCACTTCCATTAATGTCTTCCCTCTTCTCTCCCTCTCCTCTCCCACTATCTCCCTAGCTAGCTAGCTCTCTCTCTCTCCCTAGCTAGCTAGCTAGCTAGTTAGATCTATATATCTAGAGCTACTAGGTAATTAAGAAGAAAGGTGCTCAATATCCCTCTCGACACAAAGGTGAGCAAAAAAAGGTGTTTGTGTGGATAGGACCGAAACTATATATATATGGGCGATATGAGAATATATATACCGAATTGTGTGTGGCATAATTTCAGTTGCCTACATTGTGTATTTGATGAAATAATGTGGGTGACATGAGTTGCCTATGTTTTGCCGAAATGTCGATTCAATTCCGTTTCAGCGAATTTCGGGCATGCAAACTCAATATGTCCTATGTTTAGGGAAGGTCATGCCAAATTTTTGTATGACTTTGATCCATGCAGGCATACATACATGGTTATAATATTTGCTCCGCCCGCAGGTGATCATGAAGGTCAATGGAAGGATGGTGGAAAGATACTGGCAATCCGCTGTGGATGACATATATGAAAAAAGACTGAGGGATATTTTATGTCCGTGTCGAAAATGCAAAGGAATAGTCAGGCTCGACCCCTTTGAGGGTGGTAAATTCAAGGCGCACCTTCTCATGCATGGTTTCATGCATGGCCATACTCGGTGGATAAGTGAAGAAGAAGATGATGATGATGATGATGATGATGATGATTAGGACGTCGACGGGGCAGGAAATAACGACATGGGGCCACCAGACGAAGAGATGACCGATATTGTGCCTGAAGAGGAAGACGGCCTCGAAAATGTCGATGGCGAAGAGGTAGTTCAAGGCGGAGAAGACGCGGACACGCCACCGTATTCGTCGCTACTAAGTTCAGCCATGCAAGACCCGCATGTTCGAGACCTGCTTCGCAAGAAGACGACTAGCGACAGAGCTGCTTCTAGAGAGGAGGCCAAACTGGCGCAACTGGAGGTAGACTCGATGACTCCTTTGTATGATGGTTGCAATAATCCTGAGGTGACCTGCTTGAGTTTCACACTAGAACTTCTAAAGATGAAGGCAAAAAACAAATGGATAGATACAAGCCTGGATGAGCTTCTGAAGTACCTAAAGATGGTTCTTCCCGCGGGAAGCCTGTGTCCTACTAGTGTCGAGGAGGCAAAGAAAATAGTGTGCCCTCTTGATCTACCACATATTAGATATCACGCATGCATCAATGATTGCATCATATATTGGAACGGGCACGCGGAAAAAACCATCTGTCCAAAGTGCAATGCTTCACGATATAAAAAGGCCGGAAAGAAAGCTCCACAGAAAGTTGTATGGTACTTTCCGATCACTCCGCGTCTACAGCAGTATTTCGTAGATCCTAAGGAAGCAAAGCTTATGCGCTGGCACGCGGAGAGGGTGAAGCCAGATGACGGAGATGAACCGAAGCTGAGACACCTCGCAGATGCTAGCCAGTGGAGAGCATTAAATACTGAATTTGAATTCTTCGCAAATGATCCAAGGAACATCGTGCTTGGCGCTAGCAGTGATGGCATGAATACATTTGGCAACCAGAATACCAATCATAGCACATGGCCCGTGTTTGTATGGATGTACAACCTCCCCCCTAGTTGTGCATGAAGGAAAAATACATACACACGGCTATGCTTATTCAAGGGCCGAGACAACCGGGAAATGATATAAAACTGTATCTCGGGTTACTGAAAGAGGAGTTATAGACCTTATGGACAACGCCGGCCAAGACATGGGATGCAAGCAAAGGAGAGTATTTCTACATGAGAGCCACGCTGATCACGACGGTGCAGGACTATCTCGGTTATGGCTATCTCTCCGGCCAGGTGTGCCACGGATATTGAGGATGCACGAGGTGCATGGATGATACAACTTCTCTGCAGCTATCGAAAGATGGCGGGTCTTTGAAAATCGTGTACATGGGGCATTGAAGATGGCTCGAGAAGTATGACCCATGGAGAAAGCGTGGAGATCTATTCAATGGTAAAGCTGAGCATCGAGGTCCTCCATGTAAGCGTAGCGGTGCAGAAATATATGAGTTATTGAAGAACTGGGAAGAGTGCCCCTCACCGGGAAAGATGAAGAAAAAGGCGCCGGAGCCCCTGCTGAAGATATGGAAGATGAGATCTGTTGTCTTGGACTTGGAATACTGGCCCATACTCGACACGCCTCATAGCCTTGATCAAATGCATATCACAAAAAATATCCTTGAGAGTTTGCTTGGAACATTGATGAACACGCCAGAGAGGACCAAGGATGAGCCGAAGGCAAGAAAAGACTTGGAAATTTTGAAAATCAGGAAAGATCTTCAAATGCCCGGTAAAAGGTCGTTAGAGGAGACCGAGACGGAGAAGGAGACGGAAGATAGGGAAAATAGTAAACAAGAAGGAAGAACAATATTGCCCCCCCCCTCTTGCTTCACCTTAGATTCGAAGGAGGTCGATCAATTGTTCAAGTGCCTTTCCGGAATCAAAGTTAGTTCCGGATACTGTGGGAAGATAAGCAGATATTTGGACACTAAGAAAAAAAGGTTCAGTAGGATGAAGTCTCACGACTGTCATGTGATGATGACGCAGTTACTCCTGGTTGCACTTAGAGGGATTATGGACACACATATGCGTGAGACACTTACTGACCTATGCCACTTTTTTGATGCTATCTCTCGAAAGTCGAGCAGTGTGAAGCAACTCCATAGGCTACAGGAAGAGATCGTTGTCATACTGAATGAGCTAGAGATGTACTTCCCGCCCGCGTTCTTTGATGTCATGGTGCATCTATGTGTCCACATCGTGGATGACATCATTGACCTAGGGCCGACATTCCTGCATAGCATGATGCCGTTCAAGAGGATGAATGGGGTAATCAAAGGATTCGTTCGTAACATGTCCCGTCCAGATGGAAGCATAGCCCAGGGATATCTGACCAAAGAGTGCATCTCTTTTTTTGAGAGTTATCTGACCAAAGACCCTGTTGTTGGTTTGCCCGTCAACAAGCACTGTGGAAGGCTCGAAGGCGAAGGTCACACCAACGGTCATAGGGATGTGAATGTGTTACGCGGCCGACAAAATGACCTTGATAGGGCAAACTTAGTAGTGCTACAACACCTAGATGTGCTAGAAGATTTCGTGACACTGCACAAAGAGACCATCACAAAGAAGTACCGTGACCGTGGGGTGCACAGGACGGACGCTGAAGTTATTAGAGAGCACAACTCCACTTTCTTGCGTTGGTTCAAAGAGCGAGTTCTGGCTAATCCCCCGGACGAGGGTTGTCCGAACGGAACACTCATATACGCCTTAGCACATGGCCCCTCGACCAACCTCGCGACTTATCAAGCATACGATATCAACGGATACACGTTCTACATGGAGGAGAAAGATAAAAACAGTGATGACCAAAACTCAGGGGTGACGATGGAAGCCATGACCGGGAATGTAATAGAAAGATATTACGGAAGGGTCGAAGAGATATGGGAGCTTAACTACTCTGGATTGCATAACGCAACGATGTTCCGTGTCAGATGGGCTAAAAATGTACACAGAGAAAACCGACATTTCACTACCATGTGTATACCTGACTCCGATGATAGCGGTACCGTCAATGCCATCGCCAAAAATGAGCCATGGGTACACGCTAGACACGTGACACGATGTTTCTTCATAACTGATCTGATCAATCCCAGACGTGTTGTCGTGAGGAGAAGGAAAAGGAGCATCACCGGAATGGATGGAGTCGCCAACGAGGAAGACTATGACCAGTACGGTGATCCGATGAGGGAAGATGATGCTGATGACAACGAAACATATGTCAAAAGAAGAATGAAGACTACATTACCTACGAAAGATCGTAATCCCTAGAGAAGGAAAAGTCACGACGATGGGCTCAATTATCCGACAATGAACAAAAGAGGGAAGAAGATCAGTCTGAAGCGTCGTCGTCGCCCAAGCTAACAAACTAATCCCAAAGTTTGTGTGTGTCTAGCTATTCTGTATACCGCCGATAGCGGTCAAATGACGTAAGATATATATTATACTAATTATTATCCGGAGGGTAACAATGGTATATTGCAAAATGAAAGAAAAAGAAAAAGGAAAGTGCAAATGAAAGAAAAAGAAAAAGAAAAAGAAAGGAAGTTTTGCAAAATGACATGAAAAGAAAAAGAAAAAGAAACTAATAAAAAAGAAAAAGAAAAAGAAAAAGAAAAAAAATAAAAAAAATAAAATAAAAATAAAAAAAGAGTTAGCAGTAGCGCGTTTTATCCAGGGCAGCGCTATAGCTAAGAAAAAGGAAAATAAAAAATAAATAAAGAAAAGATGTAGCAGTAGCGCGTTTTTGCTGGACCA
>NC_057807.1:69660818-69747874 GCF_018294505.1 Triticum aestivum
GATCGGTGACCCCAACGCCAGCCACCGACCCCGATCCCTTCAGCGCCTCCCTCCGTGAAGCAGCCAGTGACGCCCAGCAACACCAGCTAGCACTAGACAGGTGCCTTAATTTAATTGCCGTTAGTGTTAGTTAGTGTTAGTTAGTTTAATTTGCTGTTGGTGCTAGTTAGTTAATTGTTGTTAGTGTTAGTGTTAGCCCAGTGATAGTTAGTGTTAATATTGATGCATGTGTGTTGCTGCTGTTTTTGAAATTCAGTTAGAGCACACTGTTCAGTTAAATATTTTGTGTACTGCTGCTCAGTTAATTTTTGAAATTCAGTTAGTGTTAATATTGATGCATGTGTGCTACTGCTATTGGCTGCTATTGAGATCTTCTATGTAGTGAGATCAGTTTTGCAGCTTATATTGATGATTTGGCAAAATATTGACCTAAGTGACCTATGTTTTGCCGGAAATGTTGATTCATTTCCATTCCGGCAAATTTCAGGCGCTCTATATGTGCACTTTCTAGGAAGTTGGACATATCGAGTGCTTGAGATTTGTCGCGACGAGAATGAACAACATTTCTGGCAAAACAAAGGTCGTCACTTTTTTTGTCATTATTCACTTTATTATATGAAGATTGATAATTAAACGACTACGACATTGAACCCTAGGAAACTTGACCGACACCGATGAAGCCGGAGGTTCTCACTCCCAATTAGGTCGAGCACACGCCTACCTCGACTTTTTGGCGGATCAGGAGAGACAGGAAGCTGGGTGTCCGACGGATGACGACGGTGGTGGCGCTGGCGCCAACACTGATGCCACCAACGACAACAGCACTGAGACTGGTGCTGATGATGTTCCTAACTATAGCACGGAAGGTGGGACCTCCCAAGCAAGTGAGGGAAAGAAGGAAAAGAGGACACGACACCGAAATGAGCTCGGCACCGGAAGACTAGTGGTCACGGCGGTGCACCCTGGCGAGTTCGAGCCAATAGAGCCGCGAGAAGTGGCAGCGTGTTACGGCAACCAACTAGCATGCATCCTACGGGATACCGCTAACATCAACACCAGAAAAATACGGAAGAATGATCAGTTGAAGAAGTTTCTTCTAACTAGGTTGCATGCAAGATTCCTGTTCCCCGGTCGTAATGATGAAGTCGACCCATGGGATGATCATGCCATGAAAAAAATCAACAACAAAGCCCTAGGGAAGTTCAACAATGCATTGAGCGCTTGGAAAACTAGGGTGAAAAAGGCGATTCAAGTAGACTATGAAACCTATGCCGAGATTGTTGCAGACAATCCGAAAATTACGATAAAGGACTTTGAAAAGTTCAAGGAGACTTGCAATGAAGAAGCTACCAAGGCCAGGTCGGAGAGAGGCAAGCAGCTGCAGGCAAAGAACATGGGGAACCACCGCCTTGGAAGTCATGGTTACACGGGAAAGAGGCCCGTGTGTGCTAAGGAGGACGCAGAACATGAACGTCAGGGGATCCCAGACCCATTGGCTGAGTTCACCGACCAGCAGCAGCACGACTTCATCAGGGCCCGATTCTCGTGGGACCCCAAGAAAAAGATTTTTTTTCACCGACGGGCCGACTAGGAAATTCATGAGAATACTGGTAATTATCCTTTTACCAACTTACATATTAGGTTCTGATCAACGAAGTCTACTACATTCTAGTCGCATTCGTAAATGATTCACGGTCCATTTTGCAGAGAGAGCAACACAAGCTTGTGGCGGCCTAGAGCGACTCGTCGGTGAAGTACAAGTGGGACACTCCTTTCAACCAGGCCATGAACATAATGATGGGACAGAGAAAGAAGTTCAGTCAAGTGACTATCGACGAGAAGGTGGCGCGGGCGATGGAGAAAGCAAAGGCTGAGACCAAAGCTGAGATAATCGTTGCCTGTAGATCTGATTTCGTGGATGCCTTTACAACCTTGATTCCAACAGTGGTCACATGGGTGCAACAAAATCCAAATGCGCCACCAAGTGAATTTCCCATGCCCAGCTTCACCGAGAGCAACTCAATGAACATCGCACCCATACCCGTACCTAGTATGGCAACCGCACCCACACCTCCTCCAGCTCCTGCTCCTGCGCCCAGCTCTCACAGCAGCCCTAGCTCCGTCTCTGGCTTGAATGTCGGGCCGTCGACATTGGCTGAGCTCGACGCCCTCACGGTAAATACGCGTCGTCGCACCTTCATCAACTCAACTAATTAATTAATCTTCAGTTGCCGTTCTTTTTGGATCTCTGACGCCACACGTATATGTCTTTGTAAGCCGACTCCACTCCGTGCACCCTCCTTGACAACATGAAGGGCGGGTTAGTGGATGTGGGGAAGGGTACTATAGTGAAGCCTAAGGATCGATTGTTTCACCGCCGGCAGATGCCTGATAATGCCTTAAGGGTCTCCGTGGCGAGTGTGAAAGCAGGCTATGAGGGTCTCCCTCCTCCGATACAAACTGATGGAGAGGATGACGAGACCCCCACGCAGCTTGGCCAATGCAAAAATTGCCGATCCTATGGCCGAAAAATCTTCTTCGTGTCGAGGTGGCCGGGAGCACACCAACGGGACCTCATGAAGGTATGACCACAACACCACCTACACAAGTACAACCATCATCTGTGCTGCTTGCTGAGATCAAGAGACATGAGGAAGGAGGGCCAACCGTTCCGCCGGCAGATGATGCCATCTGCCCCATGGAAGAGGATAGGGATCATGACATGGAGGATGCTGACGATGACCCTAACCAGTATTTCAATACTGTCTTTGACAACGAAGTAATAATGAGTCAACCATATAAATATGAGATGCATGTACTAGAGCCGGAACGTCCTCAGGAGTGCAAGAAGTCTTTGTTCATGCAATCCTCGCAGGACATGCCTCCAGATGCCGGCTCCACCCAAGCTCAACTACTTAGCCAGAGTCGTCCAATGTTGAGCCCGGCAACACTAGGGGTGGTGCTTAGGGAGGGTTTGACAGACCCACTAGCACCTCAGCCCAACAAGAAGAAGCAGAGAAGAGACCGGCGGCAAGAAAATACAATAAAGCTGGCAATGTTGGTTCTATCAGCCAGCGGCCTTCGACCAAGGTTAACCATGTACCGATGAAACATGCGCCATTAATCCATGTCGCGGGAGAGCCAATGGTACCGGCGAATGCACTAGCTTCCATAGAAGGGGATCTCAGGAGACTCCATGACTATGTGCTTTCGACAAAGAGAAGCATCCTCGCCTCGGATGATCCAGGATACCCACTTTATACGGTTCATGTGCCGAGCAGTTGCAAGATGTATGTCCACACAAGCCCCGCGGACCTCTTCTTCCTAAGGTTTGATTACATCTTCCAGATGTTTGAAATGAGGACACTCGATTTTACGTTCGTCCGCCTGTATGCGCTGCACATGAACTACATCGTCAGGAGAGAGCAAGTCACCGGTCTTCCAGTCGTGGACCCATACTACATGCATGAGGGCTTCTTGTCAGTCAATGATGCCAACAATCAATATGCGAGTCAGTACATCGAAGAATTCTTGGTCAGCAATAATGACAAAGAAACGATTCTATTACCTTATCATCCCAGGTAAGTCATCCGCGAATAGCACTATAACACATACATCCTTTCGTGCATTTCAATAGTTACTTTGCACGCATGGAGGCTAAACTTGATTGTGTATTTTGCGCAGCGGGGGGTGTCATGCCGTTCTCATTGTTCTTTACCCGCGTTACTCCCGCGCTCTATATTTGGACCCGTCGAAGAACATACAGAAGAAAGATTACACACACATAAAGTATGTTCTAGACGGAGCTATGCTGGGCTTCAGCATGCGGGGTGGCTACATCCAACACAAAAAAACAAATAAGGTCGGGCTTTGTTTCACCCACAAGACTGACTTCTGTTGCATCCAGCAACCGCAAGAAGTGAGAATGATGGATTCTACGTCATCCATCTAATGATGGAGTACAGAAGGGATGTGCAATCACTTTGCATGAAATCTTCATCCGATACCCATATCCAGAGATGGCCCGAAGCCTTTGGAGCCGTGGCGGATATTCGACTTCGAAATGATTTCTACCAGATCCAACAGGAAATTGCGTCCATCATCATCAAAGATGTCCTCGAAGAGAATGGGATGTTCTACACCGGCCCAATATCGCGAGCTGACGTCCGAACCCGCATTGCCCTACAGCGTCAGGACATGACGCCTTTCACTAAGCTTGGGTCTGTCCTCCCGGATATGGACAGATGGGAAGAGTGCACTGCTTAAAAACAATGTGTTTGTTTAGTTACTTGTTACTTTCTGCATGACGAAACTTCAAATCTCTCAGTACGACGAAACTATTAGACGTATGGTGCCGCACTCTAGTTAATTACTTTCGGTACGATAAAATTTGTTAACTATGTTTACTATATATGTTGCTTCTATTTCATAATTGTTTTGTTGAATTCGCTTCATGGTATATATATATATGTGCATCTCTGACAGGTATATAGATCAACGATGGCGAGGAAGTGGTATGTCGTGTATGTAGGGCATGTTCCGGGTGTGTATGATGAGTGGCCAGAGTGTCAGGCCCAGGTCCCTGGCTTCTCTGGTGGAAGCCAAAAAGGGTTTGATAGCAGAGCAGAAGCCGAAGCTAGTTACTTGAGATTCATAGCAAAACAGGGGATTCAGAACCAGCCCCGCTACAAAAACTACTACATAATACCGCTTTTGATCATCGTGATCGCTCTTATCGTGTATGTCTTAGTTTAGGTAGATGATGAAACATGTGTCTACGGTGACAACGTAAGATACATGTCATGTGTATCGCTATTTCGAGATGATGATGAGATCTACATCATTTGTGTTGAGACTATGTTGATATGATGAGACTATGTTCTACCACTTCGATGATGATGATGAGACATTCCTTTTTCATATAGTTCCAGTGTATGTGTATGTTATAACTGTATAAAACAAGTAAAAATATGAATATAGCAACATAAAAAAATACTAGCAGTAGCGTGGGGTATTGGAGTAGTAGTAGCGCTGCTTACCAGTAGCGTTTGTTTGTTGGGCCATGCTACTAGCATTAGCGGTAGCGATGGGCAGACACACGCTACTGCTAGATACAGATAGCAATAGCGCTGGTTCAAACAAGCGCTATTGCTAAAAAATAGCTGTAGCGCCATAGCAGTAGCGCGCCCACCCGCGCTACTAATAGCCAAATAACCAGCGCTACTAATAAGGGTTTTCCTAGTAGTGATTGTCCACTAAGCACACAGATTTGTTCCTTTAGTGTCTCCTTGGAAGAAAAAACATAGGAATTTTAATTTTCACTTGTCCTCCTTTTCAAATTCCTATTCATGAAGCACTAGACTAAGAGATAGTAGCATAATAGCATTATAACCGTACATTTTCTTGTGGTTTGACTTAATCTCACCATGCTTCTTTGCATCATGTGATCTTCCAATTTTTGTGAAACAAACACCCAGATTGGCAGAAATCCTGTGTTTTTAAATTCTCTGTTTTGCACGTGCATTACTATCCTATTCCTGTCTATTTCCTATCCCTGCATTGTTGGAATCCTCCAATTCAAATGAGCCCTTACAGAATTACTTCTCTTACAGATAGTTGTCAAAGAAAACCTTGCGTGGTTTGTCCCGCTCCTGCTGCTCCATCGTCCACCCCAGCTCAGCTGCTCCAACGACAGAAGGGTCCAGCACAGCAGGGATCCGGCCTCCAGACTGTCTTTCACCGCCTCAGATCTTCTTCCCCGCCACTGGCAGCCATGAAAACTGCATTACCATCATCAACCGAGCAGATGACCTCAAGGACTACACGGCTCCGCAAGAGAGGTCGCACTCTTTCGTGTCTGGTTACGTTATGCATCACTTAATATTACATGCTACTTTATCGTCCTGTTCACCGATTAGACTCTGAGTCAGCTCCAAATTAATGGTCAAACTTGAGTTTTTAAATGGTTGTGGGGTACATATCGGGGCCTCTATCAATAGTATCTATCTACTATCTGGTTAATCTCTGGTGTCTACTATGAGTTTCATGTTGGGTGGGAAACAAACAGTAAAGAAGCCATTATCTGTATTTTTAAACTGAAGCCATTATCTACCTGCTATTATTGGTTTTGGGTATATCCACAGGTTGCTACCATCACTCTGGATTTCTGCATGCACTCCTTGCATAATCTCACTATGTTTTATTCCTATGCATGACAGGTATTGTAAACAATGGAACTGAACATGTAGAGCAAAAGAGACGAGCCTTGCGTGGCAATATAATTTCATGCAGACGTCGCTCCATGGTAGGCACAAAGGTAGCCCCCCCTCCATGCATTTCGGATTGTAATCGAGAGGAAGATATTTGTTCTGAGGGGGATTCAGAAGGAGAAGATAACTCCTATTTACCCCCTAAGGTCTTCGCTCTAACTTGGCATGCTGATGTTGGTTATATCATGCATATGGTGTCTTGCATTGCTTACTTTATACATCAAATATGTCATCTGCTTAGTTTAGACATCCTTTGTGCGAATGCCATCTGTTTAGTTTATTCATCGTTTATGTGAATTATGCAACGCCATCTTGTTTAGCCAGGCATCATATATGTGAATTTTGCAATGCCATCCTGCTTAGCCAGTCATCTTATATGTAAATTATATCAGACCATCCTTTTTTTCGTTACATATTACGTTTGTCAACAATGTTAGTACATTCAACTGCTCTTCGTGTGCATCAGCCATTTGACACGGTGATGGCAAATTCTGGAGTGAAAACAAGGTCTTCTGAGCAGACTATGCTATCCGACGAAGCGCATATCTCACTGGTTACGGATAGCTCCTCAGAGGAGGATTCAGAGATAGATGACCAGTCCTATTCCCCCCCCCCCCGAGGTGTATGCTCTAACTTGGCAGGGTTATGTTGCTCATATCGTGCGTATGGTGTCTCGCATTGCTATGTCATTTGATTAGTTTAGACATGCTTTGTGTGAATGCCACCTGTTCAGTGTCTAATTACCATATATGTTAATTATGCATTGCCATCCTGTTGCAACACATTATATATGTGAATTATACAATGCTATCTTGTTGAAAAGGCATTATATTTGTGAATTATGCAATGCCATGTTGTTTAGCCAATCATCATGTATGTGAATTATATCATGCTATCATTTGTTTGTATTACGTGTTCCATTTGTCGACGATGTTTGTATATTCAACTACTCTTCCTGTGCATCAGCCATTTGAAGCGGTGATGGAAGTATCTGGAGTGAAAACAAGGTATTCAGAGCAGACAATGCTACCTGCTGAAGCAGACATCTTGCTGGTTATAGAGAGCTCCTCAGAGGAGCATTCAGAGACTGATGACCAGTCCTATGTCCACCCTGAGGTCTATGCTCAAACTTGGCAGGGTTATATTACCCATGTCATGCATGTTGTCTTGCATTGCTTAGTTACATCATATATGGATTGCCATCTGCTTACTTGCTTACTATATAAATCATATATTTGAATTATAGCATGCCAGCATGTTTACATAGTACATACACATCATCTATCTGAATTATGGCATGGCAACCCATTTAATAAAGACATCATATAGTTATATCATCTCATCATGTTTAGTGTTTACAGTCATCATATTTAGAATTATGGCATTCTATCCATAAATGTATGTGAATTATGGCATGCCAACCTATTTAATAAACACATATATAGTTATGTCATGTCATCCTGTTTACATAGTCTCATATTTTGAACTATGTATTTCCATCTTTTTTAGTTAGCCATCATAATGTGAAATTGGGTCATGCTATCCTGTTTAGTTAGCCATCATATATGTGAAATTGTGTCACGCTATCATGTTTGGTTAGACAACATAAATATGAATTTTTTCATGCCCTCTTTTATTCCCCACTATCCATTGCACCTGTCTATCATACAATGTCTATACTTTCAATTACTTTTCTTGTTTATCAGCCATTTGAATTGGAGAGCGTGATGGTAGTATCTAAGGGAGTAACAACATGGTCTTCAGAAAAGATAGTGCTACCACTTGATGTAGATAGAATCACGGTTGTACTTGCCCAAGGACCAGATCCACCACACATAACCCAGACTCTCGCAGATTGTACCCCTACCCAGTTGGACAGAGAACCAGCTACACCCCTTCTAACCCCAACCCCGGCAGATAGTAACCCAGTTCCAGTTGACACAGCACCGTCTCCACCACAGAGCACCCAAACACGAGCAGTTAGTAAGGGAACTGCAGTGCCCAAAGCACGAGGACCACCACTCTGAATCCCAACTCAACACTTAAAGGAGAAGAAGATTTGTTCTCAGGTCAGGTTCTGTAGCTATGTTTCATACTCCTTTGCTCTTGCATGACTGTATTTACTCATACCAACTATTTTCAAATTTGAAGGATGGATTTGAAACTCCAATGGCGCAACAGGTATGTTTTAAACCTGTTTCTTTAATTGGTTTGTTGTTGTAACCTGCTCTATGTTGATTTCAGTTTCAATTGAATAAATAGTTATGTTCTCATGTCATGCACATTACAAATGTTGTTATTGCTCTATAGTTACCCACACTTATATTCTGTCTATTTTGCTTTGTCTTGAACAAATATTATTTGAACTGTGTCTCTATCTTGATTTGGCAACAAAAACTAGAATGATATAGACCATAAAGTGACCATGGTACATAGATATATGTTTGTTTCATGCTGTTATCCTGTCCACTTTACTACTGAACTCATTTACGAAAATGAGTTTCATATACAACATGGTAAACATGTGATGTGTTTGCTTGTTTCTCTTTTAGAATGCGGACAAAATATTGGAGAACAGTGCCGCGTTATCCAATGGTAAACAAAGTAATGCAGATAAGGTTCAAGATAGTGAGACATCCCTGTTGGTCTCCAAGAAAGCTGATAAAAACTATCTTGACGACAGTGAGGGAACCCAAAAGTCATGTCTTGATGTAGTGTTCGAGTTACTGGCCACTACTGCTGGCACAAGCTTTCGAACTCGCTGCCTGAATCAGTTCGTCTTCTTGAGTCTCAACTTCAAGTTGAAAGACATCGATCAGATGTGCTGTGACAGGAAGCTGAAGGACTGAGGAAGTCCCTGCAGCATTCAGATGCATATTTACTGGTGCAACAGCAAGCGCTGGAGGATTTAAGTGCCAAACAAGAGAAAGTTAATAAGCTTGCTAAGCATCTTGCCAGCATTATGGGTACCCAGGATATTGTTTCTTGAGATCTTCTGAAGTGGTTTCAGTTCTGGCTTTGTTTTGCTGCGGCGTTTATTTGCATTGGTCGCCAACTTTGACAACCAGTGGATATGATATGCTACTTTGTTCCCTATATTTGCACTGGTGGCGAACTTTGATACCCAGTGATGTAATATGTGTAACACCCGTGATAGCCTAGCATAAGTTGCTTGCTTATTTATTGCCTTGTTGTCTTGTTTATTTGTTTGCTTGTAGTTAGTGCAGTTCTTTTTAAAACTAGGCCACAATAACCATGGGCTAATATTTACTGTAGTGACACTGGGCCTTCTACGGGCCATAGAAACAGTGGGACTTCTATGGGCCGTAGAAATAGTAGGCCTTCTACAGGCCGTAGAAACAATGGGCCTTCTACGGGTCGTAGAAACAATGGGCCTTCTACGGGCCGTATCATCAATGGGCCTTATACGGGCCGTATGACCATAACGGGCCATCGTTAATAGGCCGTATTTGATGACGCTATGAAAACGGCCCAACATATTAACGGACCACAAACGGGCCGATGTAACCACGGGCTGAATTTGGCCCACAAGCAGAAAATGACAGTAACGGGTCGTAAGTAAACGAATGCTGCAAATGAGCCCAAGAATAAATGGGCTCCGAGAAGGCCGAAAGATAACATTTGCTGGAAACGGCCCAACTGAATAACGGGCCCTTAATGGGTATAAAGTGATATACTATTCATTACGGGCCAGTTTCACCATGGGCCATTAATGGGTGTAAAGTGATACACTGTTCATTGCGGACCAGTTTCACCACGGGCCGTTAATAGGCCAAGAGTTACATAGGGCCTCATATGGCCGAAAGACGTCATGGACCATACATGGGCCAGAAGTGAAAACGGGCTGGAATCATATTGTATGGCCCAGATGACGCTACTGGGCCAAATTTGGATAGGGCGTAACGAGCCTTGGGTTAGCGGGCTATAAATGGGCTATATGCGAACAGGCCGTTAACAGGCTTTCCATGGGCCGGCCCGCCACCTTTTGACCAAGTCAAACGGGCCGGCCTTTTCACAGGAATGGGCCTTTGTTGGGCCGTGCCACGTGCCGACGTATCATAGGCGCATTATGTCCAATGAGTGGATGACATCTGTCCCAACGGTGAGCCGACACGTGTTTACTCCAGACAATGATGATTTTACACATGGAAAATCCCCATTGGTCGGGGCTGTTAACGGGTTATCGGATCCAAAACCCGACCCGATAGCTTAACGGCGTTCCGTTACGGTGGATGCCACGTGTCGGTCACCCTTGACGAAAGCAATTCTATGACGCGCGATTTATCGTCATGGTAGTGGACACTTCCGTGATGATAATTTTGGTAATGTTATGGAACACTTCTACGACAGCACAGGTATGACTATCTTGATTCTGTCATAAATTTGCCATGGATGTACATGCATGACAAAAACGCGACCTACTGTGACAAACACGTATCATCACAGAAGTGTATTTTTTTGTAGTGGATGAACACGACCACGCATTCCGTTCCGACCCAGCCGATTGGCTCCCACGCGTTCCGTTGCCTCCCGATGAACACGACGCATTCCGTTGAACACGACGCATTCCTTTGCCTCCCCATGAACATGACGCATTCTGTTGCCTCCCGATGAACACGACACGTTACGTTGCCTCCCCATGAACACGACGCATTCCGTTGCCTCCCCATGAACACGACGACGACGTTGTTTCTCCATTCTGACCCATCCATGTACACGAGCCTTGGCCGTACGTATGCGCGAGTAGGCGTTTGAGACCCCGCCCGTATGTACACGTACGTGGCCGTATTTTCTTTCTTGCACCCTGGCGCTGTACGTACGTGTACATGCTACGTGCGCGCCTCTACTACGACACGTGCGCGCCTCTACTATGCGCCTCTACATCGACCAGTATGTACGTACATGTTTGCCACCAGAATGACAACGCTACGTACGCTTTGACTAGGTGGGTCCCGACTGTCAGGCACTTCCTTGCCTGTGAAGATGTATCTGGTGGGTCCCCGCAGTCAGGGGGGCGAATCGTTTTTTTTTTGCCCGGACGCACTTCCTTGCGTGCGAAGATGTAGGTGGTGGGTCCCAGCAGTCAGGGGGAAACATTTTTTTCACGAAATACGGTGGCCCGTCTGGTGGGTCCCCGCTGTCAGGTGGAGGAATAATTATTTTCCGCGTAATAAGGAGGCACTTCCTTGCTACGGCCGTGGACCCAGCTGTCAGCCTCTTCACGTACAGTCCACGTCTGATGGGAACCATTCCTTGACCACGTTGACCATGCCGCACAGAGAGCACCAGGGCGGTGGATGACGGCGAAGCCTAGGAAGGGGACGACACGGAGCCGGGGAAGACGCGGCAGTGGATGACCATGCGTAGAGGAGTATGAGGGTTCACTCGTTCGGCTGCGGTGTGAGGCTGTCGTCGCCGCAGAATAACAGGGGGTGTGGGTGCGTAGAGGGATTGCCTGGCCAGCGGTGGGAGTAGTAGGGGGTGGTGAGGCCTTTGCGCCATCACAGCCGGCCACGGGCGATAGGAGCAGGCGGCACGACCGGCGCTGCTTTGGGCGGCTGGAGCAAGAAGACCAGAGGTTGAAGAAGCACTACGGCCGTTGGATGGACATCGTACGGTCACTGGAGCTAGAATCGTTCATATATTGACTAAAGTTGACAAAGGCCTCCGTCCCAGTCAACTTAGCAGGCCCACAAATCAGCCTCCCACCAAGGTGGGTCCCAGCTAGAAGGGGGTATTCATTTTTTTGTGCGTAATAAAGAGGCAATTCCGGTGGGTCTTGAAAGTGCATTATATCGACTAGAGGGGGGGTGAATAGGCGATTTTTATGAATTCTTCACTGAGGAATTTGCTGGTGAGGAAATTCCTTAGCGAAGAACTACTTGCAGCGGAATAAGTACTCAGAAGTAAACATAACAGGATACTAGCATGGTCATCATGATGAAATGAAGACAAGCACAGAGTACAGAAAGTGTAAACACAGGATAACAAGATGAAGACAAACAGACTGAAGAAATTGAACTGAGGAATTTGTGAAAGTCTTCAGTCAAAGTCTTCAAGCACAGATATGAACAACATTCAACACAGTAATGAGGAAATGGAAAGGTTGAGGAAATAGAACCAGTTAGTTGGTGAAGACAATGATTTGGTAAACCAGTTCCAACTGCTGTCTCAGTTGTACGTCTGGTTGGAGCGGCTGAGTATTTAAACTCGAGGACACGCAGTCCCTGACACCCAGTCTCTAAGCCGCAACTCAGCACACCCAGTCCTCACCGTATTCTCCTTGAACTAAGACCACGCAGACCTAGTCCAATCACTCGTGGTAAGTCTTCAGGTGAATTCCAAACCTTCACAGACTTGGTCACTCGGCGATCCACAATTCCTCTTGGATGCTCTAGACCTTGATGCCTAACCGTCTGGAAGAAGCACAGTCTTCAAAGGTAACAAACGTCGGATCCACGCGGGATCAATTTCTTCAGTGATGCTCAATCACTTTGGGTTTGTGGGGGTTTGGTTTTGGGATTTTCCTCACTTGATGATTTTCGCTCAAAGTCCTCGGAGGATGGGTTGCTCTCAAATGACAAGTGTCAAGTTCTCTCGGAGCAGCCAACCAACTAGTGGTTGTAGGGGGCGGCTATTTATAGCCTAGGGAGCAGCCCGACATGATAAGACATAAATGCCCTTCAATGATATGACCGTTAGGTGGATAAGATATTTTGGGACAGCCGGCGCGCAGCACAGCAACGGTCGGAAATTTGACTCTCAAATTCGTCAGGGCTATCATGTTCCTCACTATGTAGGCAATTCGCATTGGTGAATTCCTAACTCCTCAGTCAGAGCAAAGTCATCGGTGACCAGAAGAACTGCATCTCTGTCACTGAAGAACTTGACTGAACTGTATGAGATTTCCAATGGCTTCACTCGAAGGGATTGGTAGGTGTAGGATTTTGAGTTGAGCATCACATGGAAATTTTTCCTTAGTATTTCCTCGACCCCCTTTAACAGTATGGTGTTTCCTATGACTCAAGAAAGAGAAAATGAAACTACGAAAACAAAAGTCTTCACGCTTCACGCTCCTCAATGAATACCAAGTCTTCAAGGTCACACCAATTTCTTCACTTTCAAAGTCTCTAGAAAGTCTTCAGAATATCAAAGTCTTCACTCGAAGAACTTCATTTTTAGGGGTCGACTTTCTCTGTAAATATCAAACTCCTCATTGACTTATAGACCTGTGTACACTCACAAACGCATCAGTCCCTTAACCTATAAGTCTCCAATACACCAAAATCACTAAGGGGCACTAGATGCACTTACAATCTCCCCCTTTTTGGTGATTGATGACAACATAGGTTAAGTTTTCAACGGGGATAAATATATGAAGTGTAAATACTGATATTGAGG
This sequence comes from Triticum aestivum, assembly GCF_018294505.1. Taxonomy (NCBI): domain Eukaryota; kingdom Viridiplantae; phylum Streptophyta; class Magnoliopsida; order Poales; family Poaceae; genus Triticum; species Triticum aestivum. The sequence continues at coordinate 69,674,510 of NC_057807.1, forward strand.
AATTTGATTACAAGATATAGAAGAACTCCCCGTGAATATGTGCATAGTGAGGAATTTGCTTTTGAGGCAATGCACATTTGAAGAATTGTATAATGGAGATCTCCCCCTATATCTTGTAATTCATACACGCATTTGATATATAATATGAAGAATTTGAAATGCATGATGAAATATGGTGCCTGATGAAATTCAGCATGCGCGCAATAATATTAATGAGGAATAAGCATGCAGAATAACACATCAAAAGTATTAGAACACAGTGCATCAAAAGTATCAGAGCACCATGCACCGTCCAAAAGTATCAGGGCACCATCGGGTTTAAGATTACAACTCGATCCAATAAAAAGTTTCGGAAGAACTAGAGTTGTAACTTAACAAAACGCCCATAATATAAACCCGCTTGAAGACTAACTCAGATTTCTCCCCCTTTGTCATCAAATGACCAAAAGGATCGAAACTGAGGACTAACACCCCTGAAGAATTTCAGGATGATGGAGGAGCGCCAGCATTGTCGGGGTTGTTTGTTGAAGTAGGGCCTGCCACAGTGTCGTCCAAATCTTCATACTCATCAGTTTCACGCGATGAAGAATAAGAGCTGGCCACCAGATCAGGAACTTTGACTCGCTTGAATTTCTTTGGAGGAGGTGCAGACCAGTCAAATGCTTCCTGGAGACCCATAGTCTTCAGTTCATCCGCGTTATATACATGAGTGAGAACAGCCCAGGTGCGGTTGAGGGTTTCATGAAGGTGATAATGATTTTTCTTCACAGCATTATGGGTTGAGGTCATGTTGTGAAGAATAGCAGCAAACTGACGCTTCACCCATTTGTGATTGCGATCAACCTTCTGATGAAGACTGAGGAGTAACTCACGGTCAGTCATCACCTTGGGTGCTGTGGCTTGAGGCTTTTGCTTGGCTGAGGTATTTGCGGCAGTGTCATGTGTGGCAGAGTCATCATTGGTTGAGTAAGATGTGGCCAAACGAAATTGACCATCCAATGGACGAATGCCTTCATCAATCACAGCAGCTACCTTGCCTTTATCATTAGATGATGAAACTGGTCTCTTGAGGACTTCAATGGGAGGCAAGTAGCTACCATGGTTCAGAGTGTCAGCCTTGTAATTCAGTGAAGATCTTGCCCTTATGAATCTCATAATCCAAGGCGCATAGGGCTTCAGCTCGAATGGTGACATTGCAACATTTGCAAGAGTCCTCATGAAGAAATCATGGAAGTTGACGGGAACGCCATGAATGATGTTGAAAAGCATGTTCTTCATGATGCCAACGACATCTTCATCATGTGAGTCGTGGCCTTTGATTGGACTCATTGTCTTCGTCAGGATTCGATAGACAGTCCGGGGCACATAGAGCAAATCCTTGACGAGGAATTTGGTTCGTGGGGCCTGCCCTGGCTTCAAAGGCTTCATGAGCACTTGCATATAATGATTCGTCAGTTCAGGGTCATTGTAGATGCAATGTGCACTGTCATGGGGAGGATCAAGAGGAAGGACACGAAGCAATTCAGTTGCTGGTGCCTTGTAGTGAGTGTTTTCGGTCATCCAATCCAGCACCCATGAATTGACGTCTTCAGCATCACCGGTGAGATGCAGTGTGGCGTAGAACTGAAGAATGAGTTCTTCATTCCAATCACAGATATCAGTGCAGAAATTCAGTAGTCCTGCATCGTGAATAACACTGAGGACAGGCTCGAAGCATGGCAGAGATTCCATATCCACATGAGGAATATGTTCATGATCGAAGATTTTGTCCTTGTCAAAGAGCACTGAGGAATAGCAGTTGTCTTGAGTAGCAGTCCAGAAACGCCTCTTCCTTATGCGAGCAGAGTCATATGGATTATAATCAGTGAAGAACACATGCTCAGAAAAGAAGTCTTCAGCCTTGAATTTTTGCTTGCTTGAGAACGGATTCTTCGGCTTGGGCAAAGGAGTGTCAGTGATTTGCAGCACAACCTCAGGAATCGCGAGCTCAGGCACTTCAGGCTGAGGTATTTCTGGTTCCTCTTCTTGTGCAACTTGAGGATCAACAGCAGCAGGTTCTTCAGCACAAGCGGCTGGAATTTCTTCATGAACAGATGAAGTGGGATGAGTTTCTTCAGAGCCCATTTGAACAGTTGTAGCCGGGGACTGAGGAATCTGTTGAATGGGAGTGAAGAGAGGAGTATTGGGATGCTGACTTTCCCAAAAGTCATCATTCATCACTGGTGTAGTGCATCCAATATCCACATCTTCATCTTCATTTTCAATTTCCTCAACACCAGCCTCTTCAACTGTGAACTGAGGCATAGGTGAGGAAACGATGGGGGATGAAGGGAATGCTTCCACTTCAATTTCTTCATCAAGCTGCTCTGACGTAGCAGCAGAATGATTTTCTTCATCAGATCCGCTTGGGATCTTGTAGTCTTCTCCATAAGGAACAATTTCCCTTGACGACATGGAGGAAATCGAAACGGCATCAATAGGATTTTCAAGAGAGCTGGTCATTGGCTTCATTTTCTTCGCAGCCGAAGAATTTGACGCAGCTGATGCCTTCCTTTTCTTCACTGCAGCTCGCTCTGCAGCCTTGGTCTTCTTCACTTCATAGGCAGAAGGAAGAATTGGAGTTGGTGTTGGCACGGGAGGAGCTGAGGACTGTGGTTGATTTTCTTTAGGCGCAACTGATGCAGTTGCCCTGATCTCTTCAGTTTCTTCAGGCGCACCACTAGTGGATGCCCTGGCAATTTCTTCAGCGGCTGGAATGGAGTCATCAGCCCTGGAACTTGTATTCTCATCAGCAGGCTGAAAGTCATCAGCGGTGCTGGCATGTTCTTCAGCAGGCTGAGCAGAGTCTGCAGCCTGAGGATTTTCTTGTTGCGATGGGGCTGCAACAGTTGTCATTTTCTTCGTCAGGTTAACGAATCGCACTTTGGCTCCTTGCCAATCAGCATTGTATGCATCAAAGTCCTTGCTGAGGGCTTGGATTTCATATTGAGCCAAGAGAAGTTCTTCAGGTGTCAGTCTGGCAACGTTCTTCTTCAGAAGCTTCTCCTTTCTAGCTTGAGCTCTCTTTATCTCATGAGCCTTTTCAAACTTCCATTTCTCTTGAGAGATGAAATGGGTCAGCATGTGACTTTGACCAGGAGTCAGAGGCAGATCAGGCATTGGAGTGTTTGGATCCTGGTGCCAGAGGTCAATGTAGCCAAGGATCTTCTTCGGATCCAAAAGCAGTGGCACAGATGTGCCTTTGGCTCTAGCGGCCTTTGCTTGTCTGTCTTTGATGATTTCTGCAAGTTCTTCATCAGAGGCCTCATCATCAGAGGGCACTTCGAATGCAACCTGTTTCTTCCTTGGACTTGGTCGAGGACCGCGTCCAGCTATTGCTTTTGTCTTCAACAGTGTGGGAGCTGATGAGGACATTGGTGCAGCTGAGGAACTTGCTGAGGCACCAGAAGCAATTGAGAAACCCTGAGTCCTTTGGCATGTAGCCAGATGCACAGGAGTTAAGGACTTTGAGGGAGCTGCTGAGGACTTTGGTGGAACAGTAGCAGTCTGAGGAATTTGCCATGAGGGCGCAGCTGAGGAACTGGGTCATGAGGGCGCTGATGGTGAAGCACTTGGCTTACAAGCAGGCTTCTTCGGCATTGATTTCCTTAGTTTGACCGAGGTCTCAGCGGCAGCAGCAGCGGCAGAATCCTCATTGAATTTCCTCACTGCCTCCTTGGCTTGTCTTGCCAATTTTGCTTGGTGCCTAGCCCATTCTTCAGGAAAGTCCTCACCACGCTTGATGCTGGTGGGATCAGCTACTTGGCCAGGTGCCAATGGAGCTCTAGGGCACAGAGGATTGAGGGCGAATTTCTTCATGTATTTTGGAGTGACATATCGATATTCCCTCCATTCCCTTGCCCATCTCCGTTCAATTCTCTGAATACGCACCTTGCGCTCATTCTTGTTTTCTTTGCCAAACTTGGCTTCATCAGGTGTGCAATAATCCTTGTATATTTCATCAGGGATTTCGAAAGCAGTCATGACCTCAGGTTTCTTTCCTCCTTTCTGCGGTCTCTTTCCTTCAGCCATTTTCTTCAGATGAGGAATTTGAACAATTGAACACTCTGAAGAAGTATGCAATTTTTCTTCGAGGAATGCTGCAAATGAGTTAAGTTGATGAGAACCTAGTGATTCAGCAATGGACATGAGTACCTGTGAACAGAGTGTAGGTGTCGTGTGAAACGAACACCTATGGGGCAGGGCCCCTTTCGGTCCGGCAGGGAGCGAAGGGCGCACGAAGAGCGGATCGAGGCGGAGCACGCAAGCAATTTTACCCAGCTTTGGAGCTCTCCGGAGAGATAATACTCCTACTGTTGCTTTGTGGTTGTATTATGTTCTTGCTCGAGAGCGTGGGAGTGTTCTCGTTTCGAATGAGTTGAACCCCCTGTACGTTGCGCATGAGCCTCCTTTTATAGGCTCAAGGGGTCACCGACAGGTGGCAACGCATGCAGGGGTAAAAGTGTAAAAGGTGTGGTTGGTACAACTGCTTCTACAGTGGATCCTACCTAACTCTGACGGCAGGGGACAAAGGCATTAAATGCCCGTCCGCGTTGCCCAAACAGTGCAGAAAAGCGACCGTTAGAGGCGCCACCGTTCGCCACGATGGCTATCTCGTCATCTCCACTCGCCACCTCGCACCGCTTGGCTGCACAGCTTCTCGCCACGTGCGCCTGGAACGGTCCTGTGGCGACATGTCGACGAATGCGCTGGAGCGTGGGCACAGAGTGGTGGCTTCGCCGCGGCAAGCGCCTTGCCGCGGTCGTTGTCTTGCCGCGCCCAGAAGCTTGTCGCTCGCCGGGTCTTGCCAGGACGCGCGGCGCGTCACGGCAAGTTCCTTGAAATGCCTTGGCTGGCCTTCCCGGCAAGCTCCTCTTGCCGGGGCCTTGTCCTTCCCGGCAAGCTCCTCTTGCTGGGGCCTTGTCTTCTCAGTTAAAACACTTTGTTCTTGAATGGCTTCAATAGGAACTACGGAGGATCTTGGCGGGCACCCAGCAAGCCTTGCCGCGGGACGCTGCGACTGCCCGTGCACAAGTTCGGGACACTAAGGTACCCCTACTTTAGTACACCGACAGGAGCCCCCGGGCCCTGGGCCACACACGGTGCCGAGCGTTGTTGGGCCAGGCCCAAAATAGGGCACGGGCACACGCGGCCTGGGTCCACACCATATCTAACTCCGTATCCACCGCGCCCTCCCGTAACGGCACGCGTCGAACGCGGCATCGTGGGAGAGATCGTGGGTGATTCTTTATTCGGAAAAAGCGTAATGTTCGCCTCCTCCTCTTTATAAGCAGGGGAAACAGGGGCAGTTCCCCCACATTCGCCACTTGCGGTTCCAACCTCAGAAATCTCTGTCGCTCCCCTCCGCTTCCCAAAGCCGAAAGAGAGCAGCGCTCCGCCCCCCGTCGCCGCCGTCGCCGCCAACGCCCTCGCTCTCCCCCACCGCCTCCGCCATGGCTTCGAAGACCGGGAAGGGTGCGAAGTCGGCCGAGGCGCTGTGGCTTGAGGCGCTGCGGAAGGAGCGGGCACTCTTCCCCCCTGAGCTCTCCGCGAAGGAGCTGAGGGAATGGTTCTATCTCTTCTGGTTGACGGAAACGCGGGCGCATCCGCACACGCAGGTACTTTCCGCCGCCGCTTCCACTTCGAAACGGTGTCCAAAAGGATACCCCTTCTTCATACTGTTCTTCTATTGTGGGCTCTGCCCGCCCTTTTCCGATTTCTTCTGTGACATCATGAACACCTACGGGTTTCATCTCCTTGATTTCACCCCCAATGCTGTCCTAACCATGGCGGTTTTCGCACATCTCTGCGAGAACTTCGTCGGAATCCACCCAAACGTAACCCTTTTCCGCCACTACTTCATGCCCCGGGTCGACAAAGGAGAGCCCTTAGCTGGCGGGATTGCCTGGATCTCGAGAGCCGGCATGAAGGAGGTCTATCTGGAGGGGGAGCTCCGTAGCAAATGGGAGGAGTGGAGAGCGGAATGGTGTTGGATTGTTGATGAGAACCCGCAGCCATTCACCAACTTGCGCCAAGCCCGAGTAGTGAGCGGCGGCGATTGGAGCGCCCTAGCGGCGGATGATGCTAGACTGAAGATCGCCACCACCCGGATCTTGCGTCTCAGGCTTGCCGGGCTCACTGTAGGTGCTGTTGGCGCGGACTTTCTTCGCTACCGCATCGCCCCTCTACAGGAGAGGGGGAGACCCGCCTGGCTGTTCGGGGGTCCGGCGGATATCATGAGGCTGCGCCCGGGCCTCAACTTTAATTTCACTATTTTGGAGTTGGATGGGACGCTCAAGGAGTTGTTCAAGCACGACCCCAATCATCCCGAGTGGTTCAGGCTGCCGCAGGGCGTCGTCCCGTTGTGCAATAACTCCTCGCTCGATCGCATCCGCGCAATGATGCCGGAGTGCGACTCGCACGGAATTATTCCAACTTGGCAGGAGCCCGCCGACGACGTCGTGCAGCAATTCTTCGATGACTTGGTGGAGGTAGCGGTCCGCGCCGACGAGCAGAGGAGCCTCACCCGCGACACCACCGACGACGAGATGCGGCGCATTGCCACCAGGGCGGAAGAGGCGGCGGCGGCCGCCGCCGCGGGCGAGTTCGGGTTTACTATGGAGGAGGCAGAGGCAGCCGAGGCGGCAAGCCTTGCCGATCGAGACGAGCTTGTCGGGGAGATCGTCGGCGAGGGAGGGCCCGAAGCTGAATCAAGCGAGCCCGCTGAGCGCGCAAGTGGCCAGCCGTCTTCAAGCAACTTGCCACAAGCGGAGCTCCCGGCGCAGCCCCCAGCTCCACCAAGAAGGTGCCTCCGCAGGACCAGAGACATAGCAGGGCGGCAGACGGGCCAACAGCCACCGCACCGCGGGACACGCTCCACCGTGACAAGCACCATTGCCGCGGGAGCATCTCACGCCGCACCGGCAACTGGAGCGGGGTCTTCTCGGGCCGCCACTTCTGATCCTGCCGCAGCTCCCGCCAAGCGTCCAAGGGAGCCTACTCCTCCGCTCGTCGCGATGAAAGAGTACCGGACTTCGACCTCTCCGCGCTCAGCTCCGACGAGGAGGAGGAAGAGGAGGAGGAGTAAGACTTTTTTTGTTGTACTTATGGTTCTTCAATTCTTGCTATTTATTGTCATGTATCTGATCTGCTTTCTTCTGAACCTTGTTCCTTTCCAGGACTCTGGCCCAGAGAGCGGCGAAGAGGGCCAAGGTCCCTGTGGTTGTCATCAAGGACGATCCTGCTGTGACAACAGAGGGCGCATCCGAGACCACCTTGTCAGACCCGGCAACTACTCCCCGAAGCAGCCCCCAGCGCAGCCCCCAGCGTAAGTATATAGTTTTACATCCCGCTGTCAGGTGCGCATGAGTGTTCTTTTCTTTGATAATATCTTGATTGTTGGCTTGCTTGTGTAGGAGCAGAACAGGCTCACCAGGAGCAACCAGAAGCTGCCCCTGAGGTGCTATCTGCTTTGACTACGCCGCCAAGGGAGGATTCCCCGTCAAGGGAGCGCTCTCCGGTAAGGGAGAGGTCCCCGGCAATGGGTAGTTCTCCGGCAAGGGACGGAACCAGTGATCCCCCGGTGGTGGAGCCCATGATTACAGAGCCCAGCACAGGTAATCCTTCTTGTCAGAAAACTTCCCTTGGGTTCTTCTTCTTCTGATCTTCTTTTTTGGATATTTGCTTGACTTTTTCTCCCTCTTCCTGTCTTCAGATCCTCCCTCCACAGAGCCGATGGAGACCAAGGCCACCGGCGAGGAGAACGTGTGCGGCAATATTGACGAAGCCGTTGCCACCGAAGAAGAGGCCGGCGCTGATGATCCTGCCGACGAAGAGGCCGCCAAGGCTGCTGGCGCAGGAGCTGGCGAGGGATCCGGCGATCGTACTGACGACCCGGGGGCCGCAGGAGCGCAAGGCGCTACGCCAACCGCCGATCCCTCTGCCGCTGACGCAGCGCCAGGCTCCGAAGAGCCCCAGCCCGGCGCCTACTTGAAGGCCGGCGATGGTGTCTTCATCAAGCTCCCTTGGGCGTCAAGCTCCAGGGCGCCGGTCGAGGGAGAAGCTTTCGACAGAGAGGTGTTCGCCTCCGTTGGGCTGACAGTGGTTGACGCGCCAAGCAGCAGCAGCGGCGAGTCTGAGGAGGAGCAGCTGCTCCGGAAGCTGGTGTCGCTCTACCGCGCCCGACAAGCCAAACTGCAGTCCCGGGAAGCGCTTGTCACGCAGGCGGGAGTAGACATTGAGAAGCATGCGGAGGAGCTCCAGAGCCACAACCAAGAGGCCCTCCGGTCCATTGCAGAGGAGAGGGCGCAGCTTGCCGAGGCGCGGAAGGCCTTCCTCCTCGAGAAGGCTGAAGCCGAAGAGCAGCAGCGGCTTGCCGCCGAGGAGATGTCCGTGCGAGAAGGCGAGCTGACGCAGCGGAAGGTCAACTTGGACAGCTATGAGGAGGAGCTTGCCGCCTGTGAGGAGACACTTGGCGGGGCCCTCAAGGAAGCGAAGGATGCCGCTGCAGCTGCCGAGGCCACCAAGAAGGAGCTGGAGGTGAAGGTGACGGAGCTAGAAGCCTCTCAGGGCGAAGAACGAAGAGCTTGCCGCGCTCCAGTGCGAGCGTGAGAAGGACGCCCTTGCCCATGGCGAGCTGCAGGGTCGTCTCCTCGAGAGGGGCAAAGAGCTGAGCGCCGCCAAAGATTCAAATGCTGATCTGGAGCTGAAGCTGGCCACGCTGACTGAGACGCTGGACGGCGCCAAGAAGCGGGAGGAGGACTTGAAAGAGGATATCAAGGCCAACGAGGCGTTGCTGACGAGGGCCGTCGAGACCCAGAACACCTTCAGGGACACTGTAGAGCTCTGGACAGAGGGCCTCGTGAACATTGCCGCAGTTATTGACGAGAAGCTGACACAACTGGAAATGGAGGGCTTCGGGTACTCCTCTGACGAGAACCTCCAGCCCAGCGCCAAGCTCACTCTGTTCTTCAAGGGCGTGGCGACGGCCCTCCAGCAACTCCGGGAAAGGATCCCGAAGCAGCTGGCCGACGAGTCGTGCACGATCTGCGCCAGAGTTCTGGAGAAGGTGCTGGTGAAGGTGGTCTTCCGCAACCCAGGCCTCAACCTCACCAACGTCCTCAAGAAGCTGCCGGCGGGTGCTGATCTTGAAGAGCTCAAGGCCCTTGTCGCACCCATTGTGGACAAGGTGAATGAAGTCAGGAGGGTTGATGGTGGCCGCGTAGATTAGGCCGCCCGTTTTCTTCTTTTTCTTGCCACTGCTAGACTTGTTACGGGAACAATCTATTAGAGCGCGGAAAGTTACTTTTGTAATATAACTTTATCTTGGGCAGTATTTGCTATGCTATTTCCTTTACTTGATTCCTTCCTTTGTATGTTTTTACCCTACGCTTTTAGGGAACTTGCCGGCGCGGGCACCCTTGCCGCGAGCGCTGAGTGCGGAACATCAGCAGCCTGCTGGCGGTGTCGCTTCCGGCAAGAAACCTTGTCGCAACTAGTCGCAGCACACTTAAGTTGTTGAGCGGACTCGAAACAAAGTAAGGGCGCAACTAGCTACAAGTCGGTTCCTCCGCGCACAGGTTTTCCATACAAAGCACGGTCGTTCAAGGAAGATAACTTAAAAAAATTTAAAACTAATTGTGCCCAAACTTTGGCAACTTAGCTTTTCTGTTGTTTTCGTCCCGGCAAGGCGATACTCTCTTGAACGACGCCTGGTCCACACCATTATCTTCTCGTTCCCCCCTGGTGAACTTGTGGGCGAAGGAACCTTCCTTTTGAGAAAAACAAAGAAGAGAAAATAAAGATATGGAGCCTTAAGGCTCGTTATTGCTTACCGGGGGTAAGTGCTGCACAAAGTGTTAGATAATACATGCAAAAAAAGAAAAAAGCATGAAATTTGACAAGATGTGCGGAGCACATGAGCTTTATTTATGCACGGGATCTGCGCCCGGCTTTGTACAAAGGGTTACATGCAACAGCGGCAAGGCTTGTACAAAAGGTGGTTGCCGGAACAGGTTCCGGCAACCGCGCCTTATGGGTAAAACTTACGAAGATGCTCGATGTTCCAGGAGTTGCTCACCGGAAATCCATCTTCGGTCTCAAGGCGGACAGCGCCAGGCCTAGTGACTCGCTTCACCCGATAAGGGCCTTCCCACTTTGGCGTCAACTTGTTGGAATTCTTGGCGGATTGAACGCGCCGAAGAACAAGGTCGCCTTCCTCGAGACTTCTGGCATTAACTTTGCGGCTATGGTAGCGGCGCAAAGCTTGCTGGTATCGAGCAGCTCGTACAGCAGCCTGAAGACGATCTTCCTCAAGGAGCAGCGCGTCATCTTGTCGCAGTTGCTCTTGCTCAAGCTCATCATAAGCGAGCACTCGAGGCGATCCGTATACAGGTTCCGTGGGGAGAACTGCCTCTGCTCCATAGACTAGAGCGAAAGGTGTCTGGCCAGTGGCTCGATTTGGCGTCGTCCTGATCGACCAAAGAACCACCGGCAGCTCCTCAATCCAATTCTTTCTACACTTGTGCAGCCTGTCGAAAGTCCTGGTCTTGAGCCCGCGCAGCACTTCAGTGTTTGCCCTCTCCGCTTGACCGTTGCTTCTCGGGTGAGCAACAGAAGCGAAGCAGACCTTGGCGCCAAGATCTTGGACGTACTGCATGAAGGTGCGGCTCGTGAATTGTGTGCCATTGTCGGTGATGATCCTGTTAGGGAATCCGAAACGGCAAACAATTGACCTGAAGAACTTGACTGCTGACTGTGCTGTCACCTTCCTCACTGCTTCCACTTCCGGCCACTTTGTGAACTTGTCGATTGCAACGTACAAGTACTCAAAGCCCCCGACAGCTCGGGGAAAGGGGCCGAGGATGTCGAGCCCCTAGACCAAAAATGGCCAGGATAAAGGGATCGTCTGGAGAGCTTGAGCTGGCTGGTGTATCTGCTTGGAATGGAACAGGCACGCTTCACATTTGGTTACTTGTGCAGTTGCATCCTGGAGGGCTGTTGGCCAAAAGAAACCTTGCCGGAATGCTTTGCTGGCAAGTGCTCTTGCGCCAATGTGATGACCACATATGCCTCCATGTATCTCTGCCAACAGCTTCTGTCCATCTTCCCGTGGAATGCACTTCACTTTCACTCTGTTGAATCTTCTTCTGTACAGTATGTCATCGACAAACTGGTACATACTTGATTGCCGGGCTACTCTCTCCGCTTCTTCTTGCTCTTCGGGAAGTTCTCCTGTCTGAAGGAAACGGACAATCTGCTGCGCCCATGTCGGAGCTTGCGGCTCAACAACAAGGACTAAAGGCACAAATGCTGCTGCGGGAACATCTGCTTCTACGGCAAGAACCTACGGTTCAGCCGGAGCTTGATGTTCCCCGGCAAGCTTGCCGGAGCAAAACTTGTCGGGAGCGTCTGCTTTAATGGAACAAACCTTAGGGCTTGTCAGAGCAGACTGCTCCTCAGCACTCTTGGTGTTGATCTTGGGGACCTTCTTGGCGGCGGCTTCGGGGAGCTCTGCCGGAAAGTAGTCACCGGAAATCAACTTCCTCTTTTTGTTCTGTCCAGATGATGGTGTTACAGACGGTTGAGTCAGCTTGAGCACAAAGATCCCTGGTTCCACAGGTAACTTTAATGCAGCGCATTTTGACAGGCCATCGGCGACATCGTTCTGGGCTCTTGGAACATGTTCCATCTGCAGGCTGTCAAAATGCTCTTCCAACTTTCGCACTTCATCAATGTAAGCTTCCATCAACGGACTCTGATAATCTTTGTTTACTTGGCGGACGACAAGCTGCGAGTCACCCCTAACAATAAGCTTCTTGATCCCAAGGTCTGCCGTGATCCTAAGTCCGGCAAGCAAACCTTCATACTCTGCAGTATTGTTTGTCGCTTGCTCCTTGGGAAAGTGCATCTGGACCACGTACTTGAGGTGCTCTCCGGTGGGTGCGACAAGTAACACGCCGGCACCGGTGCCTTGCAGCGAGAAGGCACCATCAAAGTACATGATCCATTCTTTGCTTGCTTCCTTGACGGGGATGCTCGTCTCTGGAGTTTCTTCATCAGGTGTTGGCATCCATTCTGCTATGAATTCTGCCAATGCTCGGCTCTGGATAGTTGAAGTACTCTCAAACTTGAGGCCAAAGCTTGACAATTCCAGTGCCCACTAGACAATCCTGCCTGTTGCTTCTGGATTCTGCAATATCCTCTTCAACGGAAAGCGAGTAACAAATGTGATCTCATGTGCTTGAAAGTAATGGCGCAGCTTTCTCGAGGCCATGAGGAGGCCGAAAAGCAATTTCTGCACACCAGAGTACCTTGATCTAGCCCCCTGCAGAAGGGAACTGACAAAGTAAACTGGGCGCTGCACCATTTTCTTTTGCTTCTCTTCTTGTGGCTGCGCAAATCCATCCTTGTCGGGACCAGAGCTTGTCGGGGGAGCCCCCTGCTTGTCGCTGGACGTGCTTGCCGTGGCCGTTAGCTCATCATCCGCCTCCCTTTCCGCAACTAACGCAGCACTAACCACTTGATTGGTTGCCGCTAAATACAGCAACAACTTCTCTTGTGGCTTAGGTGCGACAAGTATTGGAGTGGAGGACAGGTATCTCTTCAAGTCCTGCAGCGCAGCCTTCGCTTTCGGAGTCCATTTCATTGGACCTGCCTTTTTCAATATTTTGAAAAATGGCAGGGCGCGCTCAGCAGACTTAGAGATAAACCTGCTGAGAGCAGCCACGCAGTCGGCAAGCCTTCGCACATCCTTGACGCGCTTCAGTGCTTCAATCTGCTCAATGGCCTTGATCTTGTCGGGATTAGCTTCAATCCCCCGCTGAGATACGAAGAACCCGAGAAGCTTGCCGGAAGGGACTCCAAACACACACTTCTCGGGGTTGAGCTTGAGATTGATCTTGCGCAGATTTGCAAAGCTCTCATCCAAATCTTGAATCAGAGTTGCTCTGTCTTTGCTATTGACCACTATGTCATCCATGTAAGCTTCTACATTTCTGTGCAACTGTGGCTCAAAAGCTTCGTGAACTACCCTTGCAAATGTTGAACCAGCATTCTTTAGTCCGAAAGGCATCCGTACAAAGCAGTATGTGCCACATGGGGTAATGAATGCGGTTTTCTCCTCATCCTCTTCTGCCATGAAGATTTGATGATATCCTGAATATGCATCAAGAAATGAAAGCAGATCACATCCTGCCGTGGAGTCGACAATCTGGTCAATGCGCGGCAAGGGAAATGGATCTTTGGGACAAGCTTTATTAACATCAGTGAAGTCAATACAAAGCCTCCATTTTCTGTTTGCCTTGCGCATGACTACAGGATTGGCCAGCCACGTAGGATGGAGCACTCCTGTGACAAGGCCTGCTGCTTCCAACTTCTTGATCTCTTCTGCGATGAATTCTTGGCGCTCCACTGCTTGTTTTCTGACTTTTTGCTTGACGGGCCGCGCATGAGGACAGACGGCAAGGTGGTGCTCAATTACTTTCCTGGGAACACCAGGGATGTCAGATGGTTGCCATGCAAACACATCGACATTCGCCCGCAGGAAAGCAACGAGCGCGCTTTCCTATTTAGGGTCAAGCGTTGCACTGATGGTGAAGGTACCACCAGTGCCGTCCTCCTTGGCGGCCACTTTCTTGGTCTCTGGCAGAGCTGCCTTCGCCTTCTTACACTTGCCAGTGGAGCTCGATGGTGCGTCCTCGACGGTAGCGCAGCACTCCGAAGAGGTGCGCTTGCCGGAGTGGGCATCAGAGCTCTTGCCGGACTTGGTCTTCTTCTTCCCCTCGGGAGCTTCAGCGGCAAGTGTCTTGCGTTCTGCTACAGCGGCTGCTTCCTGGTAGATCTTGTCGGTATAGATAAGGGCATCTTTCTTGTCGCCAGGGACAGAGATGACACTTATCGGACCTGGCATCTTGAGCACGTTGTAGGCATAGTGAGAGGCTGCCATGAATTTGGCGAGCGCTGGACGGCCGAGTATCCCATTGTAGGGCAATGGGAAATCAGCAACGTCAAAAGTGACCTTCTCTGTTCTGAAGTTCAGTTCGCTGCCAAATGTCACTGGCAACGTGATCTTCCCCTTCGGCTTGCTCCTTCCCGGATTGATTCCTTGGAAAGTACCAGTCTCTTCGAGCTTGCTGTCAGGGATCTGCAGTTTCTGGAGTACCGCTGAGGAGATCAGGTTCAAGCCAGCCCCACCGTCAACTAGCATCTTTGTGACCTTGAGGTTGCGGATAGTTGGTGAAACCAACATCGGCAAGTACCCGACCGCAGTGATGCGATCAGGGTGGTCCTCAATGTCAAAGATGATAGGCGTGCTGGACCACTTCAGGGGCTTGCGTGACTCAACTGATGGTTCTGCTGCATTAACTTCTCGCACCCACTATTTGAGCTGGCGGTGCGAAGTATGCAGAGAGGCCCCACCGTCAACGCACAGAACCTCTGTTGCTTTTTGAAACTCCTGCTCGTCGGCCTCGTCATCATCCACGTCCTCATCTTCGTCTTCATCTTCATCCTTGTCGCGGCCGCGGGGAGGCCTGTCTCCTTGCCGCTGCTTGGCCTTGCCGCGGCGTCCTCCCCGGCCGGGATGCTTCTTGCTGGATCCACCAGTACCTTCCTGGGCCTTCTCCTTGTCGCGTCGCTCGTATTCAGCTTTCTGCTATTCAACAAGCTGTTCAACCTTCTTGCAGCTCTGGAGATCGTGACCCTTGGTGCGATGGATCTTGCAATATTGCTTGCCGCAGCCGTCCTGCTTGTCGGCGGCCGCCACAGGTTCTGCTTCCTTGGCGCCACCTCCGTTGCCGGACTGCTCAACAGCTACCACATCTTTGCCTTTCCTTCTTCTGTTGTTCCGCCGCCGATTTTTCTTTGTCGGGGCAGCATCCTCACTGTCAGACCCCCCTGCTCCTGTGTTCTCTCCGGGGAGTTTCCTCCCTTCCTCAGCACGTGCGCACTTGTCGGCCAGGGCGTAGAGCTCACTGACGTCTCTTATCTTGCACATCGCCATTTACTCCCGCATCCTGCGGTTAAGCACGTTCTGATGGAACGCGCTGATGACCGCGGCGGGGTGGACATCCGGGATGTTGCGTTGCACTTGGCTGAATCTCTGAATGTACTTGCGCAGGGGCTCTCCTTCCTTCTGGGCGAGCAGATGAAGATCGCTCTCCTGGCCATGGGGCTTGTGGCTGCCTGTGAAGGCGCCGACAAACTGATGGCACAGATCCGCCCATGAGGAAATGGAGTTGTCCGGCAAGTGCATGAGCCAGGATCTGACATTGGGCTTGAGCACCAGTGGGAAGTAGTTGGCAAGGATCTTGTCGTCGCGTCCCCCGACACCCTGCACCGCGATGGTGTAGATGCTGAGGAACTCCGACGGATGCAACATGCCATCATACTTCTCTGGTACATCTGGCTTGAAGTTCTTTGTGCTGGGCCACTGGACTTCCCGCAGCTCACGAGTGAACGCAGGGCATCCTACCGCGTACGGCAAGTCGCCTGGTTCCCCTGGCGCATGCATGTCAACAGCGGGTCTAGCGCGCTGGTCTGACTGACGCCACGCTTCTCTTCGATGCTCGATGCGAGTACGAGCATCTTCTTGCTGTCGTTCTTGAAGAACTTGGCATTGATCGCGACGAGCTCGTGGATCTGACGACGCCGTGGAGTCGGTGTCAAGGTTGACCCGGCGAGTCGGCGATCTTGGCCTTCGGGGCAGGGAGTGCACGGTGGTTGCACCTCCACCGGTCTTGTCGCCATCGGCTCGCGTCCGGCAATCTTGTCGCGGCTGCGATGTAGCTGGCTGCCGTGGAGTGTCGCTGTTGGCGAAGCCGATGAGGCTCTGTATGGTGGCCCTCCAATCGTCGATCTTGTCCGCCGTTGGAGGGTAATCCAGGAGCAGTTGAGCTCGGGCCAACGCTTCTTCTGGAGTCTTTGGTGGCGGCGGTGAACGGTGCAAGGAGCGGGATATGCTCGGACTTCCAACTGGGTTGGAAGGAGCAGTACCCCGTCCAGGCGATCGTACCTCACTCGTGCCGGCATGCTGAGATCCACCAGCTTGGCCTTGTTCTAACGCGAGTATGGTGCTGCGAGCACCATCACGCTGTCGATCCCGCGCCTCCTGAGATGGGCGCGGTGCATATACGGACGCCAAAGTTTGCGGGGCCTTGTCCTTGGATCTGGTAACAACGTGAGCTCCCTCGTCGGCGCCCATTCCTCCGCCGGCATCTACCCCACCGCCCGTTTGCTCCTGTGGCGGCGGGATCGACGTGGACGGAGGAGCCACCTCCGAAGCCTTCTTCTTCGGTGGCATGTCGATGAAGATGATGATGAACTGGCTCGTGTGAACGCCGGATCGGGTTCACACAACCTCGACGCCCCCTACCTGGCGCGCCAAAGATGTCGTGTGAAACAAACACCTATGGGGCAGGGCCCCTTTCGGTCCAGCAGGGAGCGGAGGGCGCACGAAGAGCGGATCGAGGCAGAGCACGCGAGCGATTTTACCCAGCTTCGGAGCTCTCCGGAGAGATAATACTCCTACTGCTGCTTTGTGGTTGTATTATGGTCTTGCTCGAGAGTGTGGGATTGTTCTGGTTTCGAATGAGTCGAACCCCCTCTACGTTGCGCATGGGCCTCCTTTTATAGGCTCAAGGGGTCACCGACAGGTGGCAACGCATGCAGGGGTAAAAGTGTAAAAGGTGTGGTTGGTACAACTGCTTCTATAGTGGATCCTACCTAACTCTGACGGCAGGGGACAAAGGCATTAAATGCCCGTCCGCGTCGCCCAAACAGTGCAGAAAAGCGACCGTTAGAGGCGCCACCGTTCGCCACGATGCCTATCTCGTCATCTCCACTCGCCACCTCGCACCGCTTGGCTGCACAGCTTCTCGCCACGTGCCCCTGGAACGGTCCTGTGGGGACACGTCGACGGATGCGCTGGAGCGTGGGCACAGAGTGGTGGCTTCGCCGCGGCAAGCGCCTTGCCGCAGTCGTTGTCTTGCCGCGCCCGGAAGCTTGTCGCTCGCCGGGTCTTGCCGGGACGCGCGGCGCATCGCGGCAAGTTCCTTGAAATGCCTTGGCTGGCCTTCCCGGCAAGCTCCTCTTGCCGGGGCCTTGTCCTTCCCGGCAAGCTCCTCTTGTTGGGGCCTTGTCTTCTCAGTTAAAACACTTTGTTCTTGAATGGCTTCAATAGGAACTACGGAGGATCTTGGCGGGCACCCGGCAAGCCTTGCCGCGGGACGCTGCGACTGCCCGTGCACAAGTTTGGGACACTAAGGTACCCCTACTTTAGTACACCGACAGTAGGTGCGAGGAATTTTGAGAGGTCATATGCGTTCTCAGAAGATTTTTTGAAACGACAAGTTTTGAGGAATTTGACCAGTTGAGCCTTGAGGAATTTCACTAAGCGTTCTTGTCTTAGGTTCCAGAGTTGTACAGATCGAAAATCTGCACAATTGAGGAATCTTGAAGAAATGAGTGCTTAGAGAGATGGATTAAGAGCATACAGTGTGTGAGGTGTTTATATGTGAAGATTTGAAGAATAAAACACCTTTGAAGATTTTCAGAAAAGTTTGAGAATCAAAGCGTGTAATAAAAGTAACTTTTAATTACCCGAACTGAAGAACACGACGAACTGAGATGAACGGCGGTGAAGTTCGTCAAGTTAGATCTCCCATGCCCTAACTTGGCAGAGGGAGACAACTACGGCGGCGGCAGAGTGAAGATTTCTGCAGCCGGCGCGAGTACGACGGCGACGAGGTCGAGGCAGTGAAGCTCTTCCTCACCGGCGGTGATGGAGTAGCGGCGGCGCTAGGGTTTGAGGAGCTCGAGCGAGAGACAGCGACCAAGTGGAGTAAATGAAGTGAGGAAGGGGAGAGGGGTATTTATAGCCACGGTAAAAACTGTTCGCCCGAAGATTTTGGGACGAGCATGCCCCTGCCCTTTCTCCTTCACGCGACATGTGTCACCCACGTACTGTGCAGATGAGATCGTGTAAGATCGTGGGTGATTATAATAATGCATCGTGGGATGCGGAACGGTTTGAGCGGTAAAACCGAAAATCTGGATAAGATTTGTTTTAAAGTTTCGTTCGCAATTTCTTCAGCTGACAAGGACACAGTGAAGACTTTGAACGAGTTTCAAATAGAACGCACATGAAGAATTTGTGAATAGATTGGGTTGAGTATAGCATAGAGGGGGAAGGGTCCGGTCACATTCACTTAGCATAAAAAGCAACTTGAAGAAATAGCCATAAGTGAATGCTGTAGAGGACATAAACTCATATATATATAGCCAATGGATAAAAACGTCGGAAACAGTGAAGATTTTGCAAAGTTGAAGAATTTGAAAAACTGAAGAATTTCAAAAATGAGGAAAAACTCAAATTGAAGATTTTCAACTTTTTGTGGTGGCATGGCCCACCGTATAAGAATGATGATTTCAGACACCGCGTACAATTGTCGTAGGGTTCTGAGAATCAAATTCTTCATTAATTTCTTCACACTTAGAGTGTTATTCTTCATTGATTGAATATAAACGTTTCTTCATGTGTTGCACATCTAAGTCATCAATTTTGCATAAGTGTTAGGATGTGTGTCCTTTTCAAAGAACATTCAAAGATTCTAGGATATTTAGCTCACACCGCAACTTGCTAAATGTCTTCTCATCCAAGGGCTTAGTGAAGATATCAGCTAGCTGTTCTTCAGTCTTCACGTGCTCGATGGAGATGTCGCCCTTCAACACATGATCACGAAGAAAATGATGACGGATTTGAATGTGCTTTGTCTTCGAGTGCTGAACTGGGTTGTGAGCAATCTTGATGGCACTCTCATTGTCGCAGAGGAGAGGCACATTCTTCACGTTGATGCCATAGTCCTTGAGGGTTTGCTTCATCCAAAGCAGTTGAGCACAGCATGAGCCAGCAGCAATATATTCAGCTTCAGCAGTAGACAGTGATACGCAGTTCTGTTTCTTCGAGGACCAACAGACCAAAGATCGTCCGAGGAAATGACAAGTGCCAGATGTTGACTTGCGGTCCACACGATCACTAGCATAGTCAGAGTCAGAATATCCATTGAGATCAAAAGCAGAGCCCTTGGGGTACCATAATCCTAGTGTTGGTGTGTGAGCTAGATATCGAAGAATATGCTTCACAGCCTTATGGTGTGATTCCTTCGGTGCAGCTTGAAATTGGGCACACATGCAAACACTAAGCATTATATCTGGCCTAGATGCACATAAGTACAATAAAGAACCAATCATGGAGCGGTATACCTTGTGATCGAAGTCAATACCATTTTCATCAGTGCATAGATGGCCATTTGTGGGCATAGGCATTTTGACGCCTTTGCAATCTTGCATGCCGAATTTCCTCAGTACATCTTTGAGGTATTTCTCCTGAGCTATGAATATGCCATTTCGCTGCTGACGGATTTGAAGACCTAAGAAGAATTTCAACTCTCCCATCATAGACATTTGATATTCTTCACTCATCATATAGGCAAATTCATCACTATAACGTTGGTCAGTACAGCCAAAGATAATATCATCAACATATATTTGGCACACAAACAGTTCACCATCATAAGATTTAGTAAAGAGAGTAGGGTCAAGTGAACCGGGTGTGAAGCCATTCTTCACAAAGAATTCCTTCAATGTATCATACCACGCCCGAGGGGCTTGCTTGAGGCCATAGAGGGCCTTATTGAGTCTGAAGACTTTGTCAGGATTCTTTGGATCTTCAAAACCTGGGGGTTGAGCAACATATACTTCTTCCTCAAGCTTACCATTGAGGAATGCACTTTTCACATCCATTTGATATAAGATGATATCATGATGGTTAGCGTAAGCAAGTAATATGCGAATAGCCTCAAGTCTAGCAACAGGTGCAAAAGTTTCATCGAAATCAATTCGTTCAACCTGTGTGTAGCCTTGAGCTACTAGTCGTGCCTTATTCCTCACCACAAGGCCATTTTCATCTTGCTTGTTGCGGTAGATCCACTTTGTGCCAATGATATTATGCTTGCGAGGATCTGGGCGATTGACCAATTCCTAGACATTGTTAAGCTCGAACTGATGTAATTCTTCTTGCATAGCCTAAATCCACTCCGGCTCCAGAAATGCTTCATCTACCTCAGTGGGCTCTGTGATAGAGACAAAAGCATAGTGCCCACAAAAGTTAGATAAATGTGAAGCTTTTGAGCGTGTGAGAGGACCTGGTGCGCTAATGTCATCGATGATCTTCTCCACTTGCACTTCCTTTGCAACACGTGGATGAGCATTTTGTCGCTGAGGATTTTGATCAGCATTTTCTTCAGCACCATTTTCCTCATCATGTTCTTCAGGTGCATCAGCTCGACGTTCTTCATGAACAGGAATGAATTCTTCAGCGGATTCTTCAGTAGGAATGACATCCTCGGTTGCCTTGAGCTTGATAGCATCCTCAGGTGCTGGTTCATCTAACACAGAAGGTAGGTGCTCTCTTTGCGAGCCATTAGTTTCATCCAACCGCACATCTACAGTGTCAACAATCTTGTGAAGAACAATGTTGAAGACTCTGTAGGTGTGCGAGTCCTTTCCGTAACCAAGCATAAAACCTTCATGTGCTTTCGGTGCAAATTTAGAGTTGTGGTGAGGATCTCTAATCCAACATTTAGCACCGAAGACTTTGAAATAACTCACATTGGGTTTCTTGTCAGTGAGGAGTTCATAGGCCGTTTTCTTGAAGAATTTGTGAAGATATACTCTGTTGATGATGTGGCACGCAGTATCAATTGCATCAATCCAGAAACGCTGAGGCGTTTTGTATTCATCAAGCATAGTGCGAGCCATCTCAACAAGAGTTCTGTTCTTGCGCTCCACGACGCCATTCTGTTGAGGAGTATAAGGAGCAGATAATTCATGAGTAATACCAAGTTCATCAAGATAGGCATCAAGACCGGAATTCTTGAACTCAGTTCCATTGTCACTTCTGATGTGCTTGATCTTCACACCAAAGTTGGTTGAAGCCCTCGAGGAAAATCGTTTGAAGACTTCCTGCACTTCATGTTTGTAAGTAACAATGTGTACCCATGTATATCGAGAATACTCATCAACAATGACAAAACCATATAGAGATGCATCATTAGTGACTACTGAGTAATGATTAGGTACGAAGAGGTCCATGTGAAGCAATTCGAATGGACAGGTAGTGGTCACGATAGTCTTCGCTGGATGCTTGGCCTTGGCCATTTTTCCAGCTTTACAGGCTCCGCATAAGTGATCCTTGAGGAATTTGACATTCTCAATGCCAATGACATGCTTCTTCTTCGCAAGCGTGTTCAAATTCCTCATGCCTGCGTGACCAAGTCATCGATGCCATAGACAGCCTTCTGAAGCTTTTGCAAGTAGACACACGGCTGGTTGTGGTCCTGTAGAGAAATCAACAATATACAGATCTCCTCTCCTAAAGCCTTCGAAGACTTTGGAATTGTCAGCTTCCATAATCACAACACAACGATACTTGCCAAAGACAACTACCATATCAAGATCACAAAGCATTGAGACTGACATGAGATTGTATCCTAAGGACTCAACAAGCATGACTTTGTCCATGTGTTTATCCTTAGAGATTGCAACCTTACCAAGACCCAATACCTGACTTTTGCCTTTGTCAGCAAAGATGATATGCTTCAGAGGTGACGGTGATAAGGGAGCATCCATCAATAGATTCTTGTCACCAGTCATGTGATTTGTACATCCACTATCAAGGACCCATTCAGTAGTTTTGGGTTGATCATCCTGCAGATGAATTAGTGTAGCTTACAATCTCATATGCTTCATCAGTGAAGAATATGATATCAAGTTCGTCAGATGAATTTCATCAAGCAGTAAACAGATATAGCAGTATGAGGACATGTGAAATGAAAGTTCATTTCATCATGATTCGCCTGCGTCCTTTCAGGCATTTTCGTCAGGTCCCCAGCAAATTCTTCAGACGTTAAAAGCGCGTCTGGAGACCTGACCCTGCAGAAGAGATTAGTTCTTTTTCTTCACCACATATATCTGGAGGGGTGGCAAAGAATTCATCATTCTACGAGCACCATATGAGAATGGTGGCAAAGATGCCAAACCATTTCGTTTCACATAAGAGGGGTTAGGGTAAGCATATGAATAAGTAGAGTAATTCTTCGAGGAATTATGAACATAATGGTTTGAAGAATAATGCACATATTCATAGCCCTTAGCTCTACCCTGCGAGACAGAGTTGTTAGCACGATGATAATCATATGAGGACTTTGATCCATTTGAGGAATTTGATCCACGTGAGGAATTTGGTCCGTATGAGGACTTGGATCCATATGAAGAATTTGGTCCATATGAAGAATTCCATCTGGGGTTCCTGTTCTTCACAGGTGGTGTCATGAGGACATTCACCTGAAGACGTTCAACATAACTTTTGGGAACCCGGATTTTCTTCATAGGGGAACCGTTCCTGCAGTTAGTGCCAACATATCTAGCAAATACTTCACCATTCTGATTTTTGAACAGTTTATAGTTGGAGTCAAATGACTCATCAGAAGAATGAGGAGATTCACATGTAAAGCCAGATAAGTTAGATGGATCAACTGGAGGTCCCCTTGCAGCAACCCATGAGGTCTTGGGGTACTGCTCAGGCTTCCAATATGTTCCATCAGCATTGAGTTTCCTCTCAAAGGCAATACCCTCTTTCCTAGGGTTTCTGTTGAGGATCTGCTTTTTAAGCACATCACAAAGTGCCTGATGCCCTTTGAGACTTTTGTACATGCCTGTCATGTACAATTCCTTCAGCCCTGCATTGTCAGTGATACTAGCAATGTCCTCAAATGAGGAATTAGTGATAGCAGAGGCAGATGAAGAATTTGTAACAGTTGAAGCATTTGAACATTCAGGTGAAGAATTAGCAGATTCACGTTCAATGCACTTTAAGCATGGGGAACAAATTCTTCCTGAGAAGCGCTGATTTGTTGAGCTAGTAATGAATCACGCTCGTTCTGAAGATCTTCATAACACACTCTTAGCTTTTCAAGATCTTCCTTTCTTTGAAGAGATTCAGAAGAAAGCTTCTCATGATCAGTCAAGAGGGTATTATGTTGATCTTGAAGGACGTCAAACCTGGAGTGAATTCTCTGAAGACATTCACCCAATGCTTTTGACTGATCCATTTCTTTACGCAACATATCATCACTTTTGTCTAGCATATCTTGAACTTGTTCTAAAGCTATTTGTTGTTTAGTGGCAATGCAAACAAGTTTGGTATAACAAGATTCAATATCATCATCAGATTCATCATCATCAGATTCATCATTATCAGATTCATCATCACAAGACTCGGATGAGGAGCATTCGGTTACCTCAGCACCGTTAGCCATGAGGCATGATGCAGAAGATGATGATTCTGGCTCGAAAGTCATCGCTTTGAGAGATTCCTTGAAATCCTCAAACCAGGGGTCATGACGAGTTCGATGACCTTCATAGACATCAGAGATTCGGTCCCAGATGAGCTTCGAATTGCCAAGATGCATAATTCGCCCGAATTGATCTCTAGATAGGCAGGAGCAGATGATATCCTTCGCTATGAGGTCAAGTCGAGTGTACTTGCGAATATCATCAGCGTTCACCATCTTGCATAGA
This sequence comes from Triticum aestivum, assembly GCF_018294505.1. Lineage (NCBI taxonomy): Eukaryota > Viridiplantae > Streptophyta > Magnoliopsida > Poales > Poaceae > Triticum > Triticum aestivum. Next base: position 69,698,186 of record NC_057807.1, read on the forward strand.
TCAGTAAGACCAATCTCAGTGACGGTCCACAGCTCGCTGTTCCTTGCCATGAGGCGCTTCCTCATCATGGCCTTCCACTTGGGATAGTCATGACCGTCAAAGATAGGGCATGTCACTTTCTTCATACCTGCGGTCAACATAACTAAAACTTCAGGCGGTTAAACCAAAATCACACAGAATAAGGGAGTACCTTGCTCTGATACCAATTGAAAGTGTGTTATATCGACTAGAGGGGGGTGAATAGGCGATTTTTATGAATTCTTCACTGAGGAATTTGCTGGTGAGGAAATTCCTTAGGGAAGAACTACTTGCAGCGGAATAAGTACTCAGAAGTAAACATAACAGGATACTAGCATGGTCATCATGATCAAATGAAGACAAGCACAGAGTACAGAAAGCGTAAACACAGGATAACAAGATGAAGACAAACAGACTGAAGAAATTGAACTAAGGAATTTGTGAAAGTCTTCAGTCAAAGTCTTCAAGCACAGATATGAACAACATTCAACACAGTAATGAGGAAATGGAAAGGTTGAGGAAATAGAACCAGTTAGTTGGTGAAGACAATGATTTGGTAAAACAGTTCCAACTGCTGTCTCAGTTGTACGCCTGGTTGGAGCAGCTGAGTATTTAAACTCGAGGACACGCAGTCCCGGACACCCAGTCTCTGAGCCGCAACTCAGGACACCCAGTCCTCACCGTATTCTCCTTGAACTAAGACCACGCAGGCCTCGTCCAATCACTCCTGGTAAGTCTTTAGGTGACTTCCAAACCTTCACAGACTTGGTCACTCGGCGATCCATAGTTCCTCTTGGATGCTCTAGACCTTGACGCCTAACCGTCTGGAAGAAGCACAGTCTTCAAAGGTAACAAGCGTCGGATCCACGCGGGATCAATTTCTTCAGTGATGCTCAATCACTTTGGGTTTGTGGGGGTTTGGTTTTGGGATTTTCCTCACTTGATGATTTTCGCTCAAAGTCCTCGAAGGATGGGTTGCTCTCAAATGACAAGTGTCAAGTTCTCTCGGAGTAGCCAACCAACTAGTGGTTGTAGGGGGCGGCTATTTATAGCCTAGGGAGCAGCCCGACATGATAAGACATAAATGCCCTTCAATGATATGACCGTTAGGTGGATAAGATATTTTGGGACAGCCGGCGCGCAACACAACAACGGTCGGAAATTTGACTCTCAAATTCCTCAGGGCTATCATGTTCCTCACTGTGTAGGCAATTCGCATTGGCGAATTCCTAACTCCTCAGTCAGAGCAAAGTCATCAGTGATCAGAAGAACTGTGTCTCTGTCACTGAAGAACTTGACTGAACTGTATGAGATTTCCAATGGCTTCACTCGAAGGGATTGGTAGGTGTAGGATTTTGAGTTGAGCATCACATGGAAATTTTTCCTTAGTATTTCCTCGACCCCCTTTAACAGTACGGTGTTTCCTATGACTCAAGAAAGAGAAAATGAAACTACGAAAACAAAAGTCTTCACGCTTCATGCTCTTCGAATGAATACCAAGTCTTCAAGGTCACACCAATTTCTTCACTTTCAAAGTCTTCAGAAAGTCTTCAGAATATCAAAGTCTTCAGTCGAAGAACTTCATTTTTAGGGGTCGACTTTCTCTGTAAATATCAAACTCCTCATTGACTTATAGACCTGTGTACACTCACAAATGCATCAGTCCCTTAACCTATAAGTCTTCAATACACCAAAATCACTAAGGGGCACTAGATGCACTTACAGGTCCGAGCTGACAGCGGGGGGAACGTTTTTTTTCGTGAAATATGGTGGCCTGTCCTGTGGGTCCCAGCAGTCAGGGGGAAACGTTTTTTTCGCGAAATACTGGTGGCCCGTTCGGTGGGTACCTGCTGTCAGGTGGAGGAATAATTATTTTCCGCGTAATAAGGAGGCACTTCCTTGCGGCTGGCGTGGACCCAGCTGTCAGCCTCTCCATGTACAGTACTCTTCTGATGGAAGTCGGTCGTTGACTACATTGACCACGCCGTGTCGAGAGCACCACAGCGGTGGACGACGGCAAGGCCTAGGAAGGGGACGACGCGGAGCCGGGAAAGATGCGGCAGTGGAAGCCCGCGAAGAGAGGAGTACGAGGGTTCAGCGGTTCAGCTGCAGTGTGAGGCTGTCGTCGCCGCAGAATAACAGGGGGTGTGGGTGAGTAGAGAGATGCCCTGGCCAGCGGTGGGAGTAGTAGGGGGAGTTGAGGCCTCCGCGGCAGCACAGCCGGCCACGGGAGGCGGGAGCAGGCAGTCCCGCAGGCACTGCTTTGGCGGCTGGAGCAAGAAGATCAGAGATTGAAGAAACACGACGGCCGTTGGATTGACATCCAACGGTTACGTCTGCTAGAATCGTTTGTTGACGTATATAATAACTAAAAAAATCTTGCATACGCATCAACTAAACAGGCCCACAAGTCAGACCACTAACTCTTTTTTTAATAATTTATATATAGCTCATGGCAACTTCTTATGCAATTTATTGCAGTCATTTTTTTTGGTTGGCCAGGGCCAATTTCGCATATTTCTGTGGGTTCCAAACTATTTTTAATACCGAAATGTCGAGCCAGATTTAAAGTACTTTGAAGATATATTTAAATTAGGTTAATGCCCAGTGAAATAAGAATCTGAAAATGTGAAAAAATTCAGAAATTATAAAGTAATTGCCAATTTGTCATCTGTTTTTATATTTACAATCCATTTTATATCACTTTCAAGATTTGCAGGCGTATTGAAATGGTTGCAGCCCATCAGGGCATAGAAAAATAAGTAGGCACGGATTGGGTATTCTTCAGAAAAAATAAACTAGGCTCATTTTCACAAAGAAAAAATAGGTGGGCTGGTCACATGGTGAACATAAAATATAAGTCTGGGCTAGACGGGCCACAGCCCAGTTCAAACCTTGCTCCGTCTCAACAATACCAAACAAAAAAATACTGCTCGAGTAGCTACGTCCCAGGTGTCAGCCGATCTTGTGTTATTCTCTTGTCTATTGACATATACGCTCACAATGTCATGGGTCCCAGATGTCAAGAAAACACTAGGAGGAAGCATTTTATTTTTCCATACGCTGACGTGGTGGTCCCCTACTGTCATCCTCTCCATGTACATCTACTAATTCCTGTTGTTTGTTGACCATGTTGACAACGTGAGAGGGCGACGCTGCGGCGAGCGCACCAAAGCGCGTGGAGGGCGTCGGCATTAATGATTTAGGAGACGGTGGGGTGGCGATGCGTGCGCTGAGGCGCAGCCAGCCGTGGGAGGCAGAAGCAGGCAGCCCCGCTGGCGTTGGTTTGGTTTTGGCGGCTGGAGGAAGACAGGACTGAAGAAACACGACATACTGTAAAAGCAGCAGGAATACTTAACAACCTTAACTGAAACCAGCAAGGGCACTTAACAACCAAAGCTGGAAGCAGTATGAGTACTTATACAGGTTCAACCGTACAAAGGACACCTCGAACAGTGCTACTTTGCCTACAGTTAACCAAGGGTGAGGCCGCCAAGCCCCAGGACAAGGCCCAGGCGCCACCCCGCGCACCCACAACCTTCTGAAAGCGACTTCATCTCGCAACATGGTCAGTAAACAGGATATTCACTTTAGATCCATGGAAAAGCATGAACATAATCTTCTGTCCAATTCTCCAAGATGGACGGGCCTTCATTATTTGAGACCACCCATGAATAAGTATATTTTCACCTCCAAGGGGAATTGAGTAGGTCGACATAAACATCATGTTGTGACCAAGCGCAAGTCTAACCCGACCATGGTCAGGCATCTGTATAGGAACAATAGAACTCGACAATTCCTGTTTCAAGAAGATCACAGCTGTAAAACTGTGTATAAGCAATAGTTTATGAACAACATATATAACATAAAACAGCTCATACCATAAGTTTCTCGACACAGTTGGACCTGTTCAACGAGTGCAGCAGTGGCACACATATCCCACGTGGCCTGCCACCATTGAAACGCCCCACAAGGACCTCAAGACGATCAATAAAGTGTAGGAACTTGTGGATGTCGATCCAGTCAACTTCAGTGCCATTAGTAACAGCCGAGTTATTACAGAGTAACAAACGAGCAGACTGCTTAACTCTGAAAAAACCTACACGTGCCACCAATTATAAGAAAATATTAGTTACAAGTAACATCTTCGTGAGAGATTCATTGCTACTTCTAAAGTTAAATTGTGATTAGTTAGACAGAATAGGTGGATTAAGAAGTAATCGAGGCAACAAGCAAGAACCAGATACAAAACTAACATGGATGAACAATTGGAATGATGTCGGGGTGGAAGATCGCAGTGAATAAGAGACCAGGTTCTGCTATTTCCATCAACATTCGTGTGCCAACTTTCAGTCCGTAATACTTGAGAAAGTTTATCCAAGTTCGGCCATAAAAAAATCTTCTTGGTTCATGAACCCAACTCGGAAGTAATATCGATGGCTTGTCTTCACTGTGACCATTAAACTAGTGTATTCAGTTATGGCAAGGCCGAGCATCTTGAGTACATGTGTTCTGGCAGAGCAAATAATACATTGCAGGAAAAATAATATGAGAACACAGCATGTTAAAAAAAACCACCCTCCCGGATAGAAAAGAGGATTCTAGGAACATACTGTGCGCGTTTCAAAATGTTGTATTAGGATGAGAAGGAACAAGTGTGGCGTCTCACCGAGGGCGCAGAAACCTGTAGGGTACTCGCACTTTGGGCACTGCAAATGAAACACACTAGATTCAGTAGGAAGAAAAATGCATCAACGGCGGCGGCTGCCTTCCTAGGATTACCAGTGACCAAGGGACTTGGATCTATCGGGGATGGATCAAGAATTCGTACCTGGTTCTCCATGAGAAAACCCTATGCAATCACCGAGCGGGGGTTTTCCCTGAACAAGCAGACGAGGGAGAAGGGGATTCAGGCCCAGTGAAATATTGCCGCTTCGTTCGTCCAGCTTACTGCTAAAGCTGGAAAGGGGGGTTGTGATTTGATGGCTCATTGGGCATTACTGCGGCTCTACGACCGGGGTGTGTCTACCGTGAAGTTGTGCACTCTAATTTGTGCATATGGCACGTTGACCCCATTGCCGGTTGCCCCACATATCAGCAAAAGGAAGTAAAAAGACAGGAGTAACTAGTTACACATAAATATATATTTTGACAGAGATACTCCCTCTATAAAGAAATATACAAATCTTTTATATCACAGGCTCACCTTGCCGAGAAATATACTCCCTCTGCAATGCACGGGCATTATGGGGGTTCAGCTTTTTTTATGGGGGTTCAGTTGAGAATATAATACTCAGATAGGCTCACGGTTCTGGACTTTGGGCCGCAGGCCGACCCTGCATGTTTGGGGGCCCATGTGTTCTACCTCAGCGCTTTTCACATTGCAAGCGATTGGTATGGCGCTGGTTTTAGATGCTGTCGTAAGGCGAATACACAAAATTGAATAAAGCATGGTAGCTGTTGGAATGAAATCGAACGACAGTTCCTAACCAGCAATCAGAGTTGCAATTTTATCAATGATATACCATGTGATAAATAATACTGTCGTACTACTTATACACACAGGACACTTGTTTCACCATGCCAGATTATTACATCAAAATCTCTCAGAGGATAGATCAGTTCGGCAGTTGCGTGCTGCTACTGAAGAATTTCAAAGTTGATTTGGACCAGCTCTCCTTGCCGAGAAAGTTCGATTTTGACATCATCCCCTACCACAAGATATGATTTAGATTTGAACCTTGACCATCCTTTAGCATCAATCATCATGCGACCATCCTTTGTACTTACGGTATATTAAGCAGGTTCATTCACACCCAGGCTGCGCATGGTAAGAGAAACTTGGCTGCGGTCGCCCGGATTGTTGAACGACTCCCTCGTTGCTCTAGGAATTCTCTGTTTGCAAACAAGAAGACATACCCAAACAGTTAGATCAACACAGTGAATCATGTGAAACAACATGGAAATAAAAAAGAACACATCACTTGGGCGGCCAATGCTTACCAAGGTGGACATGTCGGTTTTTGTAAGGACTTTGGTATATGAAGTGCAAACTGCAGCCCAGTCTGTTGCCGGTGCAACTGCACGGGCCGGAGCAGATGCAAGTGCAAGTGTTGGTGCAGGTGCCGAAGCCGCCGCTACTGCCGGAGATGGTGCTCCTTGTAGAGCTGGTGCCGGTGTCGGAGCAGGTGCCGGTGTCGATGCCCGATCCTCCAGTAGATCAGACCGATCCCCTGACGCGGTCGGTGCCCGATCCTCAACTGGATCAAACTGAGCTGCTGCCGCTGTCAGTGCTAGAGCAACTATCGGTACTCGATCCATTGCTGAAGGTGGTACCGATGTGTGAGACAGCGGCGATCGTGTCTGGTCTGCTATGATCAGCTTTCTAACTTGACTAGGATCCGTGACCATGATCCAGTTTTTTTCTTCATTTCTTTTAAACGCGAGGACTAATTGTGGCATTTTTGATAAACCAAACTGCAGTTCATCATAGGGATTCAGCTTGTACTCAGAAAATAGACTGATCCAACTTTTTCTAGTAATATAAGTGATGGACAGTGCCTTCGTTACTGACACGACATAAGAAGTGAAACCTGCAAAAATAGCCATCATAGAGCAAACCAAACGGTTTATTCTGTGATGAATGTCACATGGCAAAACCTGCATCGTAAAATTGCAGGAAAAGAAAGAAAACATGACATTAAATCAATAAGATTTAGACGGTAAATCAATAAGATTTACTTGATGTGACACGAGTGAATCCTTACCAGGAAATCACTATGTTGAAGTACTAAACACAAGATTGATCGTCCAACTACGTGTGGCATGCAGGGGCCCCGCCTACTCCCACAAGCAGGACAGTCCAAAGGTCGTGACAAATTGTATGGACCGAACATCCATGGGACTGGAAATCCTGGTGGGTGTGATAAACCCTGCAATGCATATAGATATTGGAGTGTAACCATAATTGATAAACCGTCCTCACAAAAAATATGATCTGGATACTTCAAAATATATAGACTGAATTGAGTGGATAGACATTAACATAGACCGTTCTCAAGGACTGACCACACACCAAAAGCGGCAGTACTAATAAACAATACAGGGTTCACAAACACAAATCAAGTACTGAACAATAGTACTTACTACAGACAAGCAAAGTTGCACTAACTAAACTCTGCAGACTATTTCTTGCCACCGACCTACGGGATGAACCCCGCATAACTGACTAGGCCATGGACTTCATGTGAGATGTCTACATGCACCATCACCATCTTGTCAACCTTGGAGAACCTAACAGAGTGGTCTTTCCACTCATAAACATGATGATGAAGACAGGCCACATCAGATTTGTTGGGAAGCTTTACAAGAACCACACCCTTCGTAATCGAAGGCACAGCCAGGAAATTGTTGTGGTCAAGTACAGCCTCGAGAACACACCTGACAACAATGCTACAGGAAAACACTAGTTTAGGACACGTGGCGATAAGGACACAGCAGCTGGATAGTTCAGCAGTAGAACTCATCATCAGGTCTTCTAGTTCACATGGCATGACTTTGAGAACTTCATCTCCACCGCGGACCTAGTTCTAATTCAAACAAAAACCATATTTTATTACTACCTCCGTTCAGAAATATAAGATGATTTTCGATATTATACTCCATATTAGGTGCTCCCTGTAGCTTAATCACCCGCCACGGTGATATGAGCATCTAGGTCTTATGATCAGTGATCAGATGGCACATGCATAGTACTTGTACTTTCTGCGCATTTCCCAAACTCTATCAGATGTATATTGCAAAAACATTCAAACCTCCTACTATAGGCCTTTAGATCTCAGTGAACTCGTATCACCATAGAATCTAAGGTGTGGGAGCACCTCATATTCTCCCGTGCGAGAAAACATAAGGTGATATCGCAGCTTGGATGCTACGGTGATACGAGCTTGGAGGTCATTTGATCTGAGATCCAATGGCATCTGAGCAGTCTTTGTGCTTGTAAGAAGTGGCCGAACTCTTTTGGGGATTTTCTGCAAAAAAAACCATTCGAACCACCGAGGAGGTGTTGGGTCACAAATCCAACGGCTCCAAAGAGCTTGTATCACCAAAGCATCTAAGGTGTGGTAGCACATGATATTCTTACATACAGGAGAATATGATGTCCTCCTTCATCTTAGATATGCTACGGTGATACGAGCTTCGAGGTCGTTGGATATGGGATCCAAGGGCATCTGAGTAGTTTTTGTACAAATTGTGTGCAATTCTCAAACTCATCAAGGTTTCCTGCAAAAAAAATTAGACACATCATGTGAACTGCTATATCTTAGATCTACAAGCTCCAAGCAACTCGTATCGGCATATAGCATCTAAGGTATGGGGGCACATGATATTCTCCCAGGGAGGAGGGGTGGGGGTGCACAACCAATCGGTGGTTGGGAGGGTGGGGACAAATATAATCTAAACAACCCTAAACAGAGCTCCACAATTTTATCTAAGGTCGAGGGGTTGAACCCCGACAATCATAGCTCCGCCTAGACACAACATTTGCATGTACTGTAGTACTAGACTTAATATTCATGTTCAGTTTTATGTTCGTTTTAAATATTGAACTGAGGACCATGGATGTCTTACATTTTACTCCCTTCGTCCCTAAATATTAGTCTTTTTAGAGGTTTCAAATGGACTGGCACATACCGATGTATATAGACATATTTTAGAATCTAGATTCACTCATTTTGCTCTCTAAAAGACTAATATTTAGGAATAGAGGGAGTATTTTTGAATGCGTGTCATACATGCATGGTTTGGAAAAATAGATGCACTATACTTATTGGATTGTTGTTGTGTTCGTGCGTGTGTGTGTCTCTATGTGTGTGTGTGTGTGGTCATATGCTTGATACATACAAAGTTTTCTCACCTCCATATTGTTCATCTTTTAGATTTGAATTTGCATTGGAAAACTTTCTAGGTATACCATGAAATGTGAAATCCACATTGAGATCACTATATCACAAACTCACTCTAATTCAACAACTCGTCATAAATCAATTACCACGTTGAGATTAGTATTTGCAAGGAAAATACGGGTATTGTAATACACATAGATTCGTTCGGCAATTTAAAAGGTTCCTTTCGTATTCTCGAATGGTAGGACCCAACGGCGTACCAGCCAGACCTTGGCTCGTGTTGATCCTACAAAAAAACCGGGCTCGTGTCCTTCGATGGCGTGCGTGGTACGCACATTAGGCAACCCCAACCAGTCGAGCCTCGGTGTTTCAAGTCGAAATATCTGGCGGCCAAAATTCCAGCCCTAGGAAATTCCCCTCATGTCCCCGGTCCATAATGACTACCGATGAACAACGGGAGGATGCTTTAGTAACTAGACAACGTTACCTACCGTGCCGAGCACAGTTCAATTCCCTCAGTCACCGCTCGTCAAGGTCACCCGTCAACTGCATTGCCTAGTACTACTACTACTACACCAGGATGAGCACAGAATTGATCCCGTATGTTTGTGCCTAGTACTTGAGTTAATATATCAGACAATGCACTGGTACGGAGGGATTATCCTTTTACTCTGCATATATAACTTGTCTGAAGTCTAACTAACCAAAATGTTTGACCAAATCCTTTCTTAAGAAATACAACAGGACAAATGTATGGCTTGAAAATTTATTGCATGATGCAGGTTATGATATTGTTTCGAATCCTGGATCTTAAATTTCAGAAAATCAAAAAGTGAGCATAAATTCTTGAAACTGAGCAGGGTCACGTGATATGGCACAAATATTACTTCGTAAGTTTTCTTCAATCGAGACAAGCTGCTTATGACAACTTGCACAAATGAAGAGCCAAGGTATTTTGGAACAAAGACCTGTCACGTTAAGGCGAACGCTTTCACTATTGAAACCGTGGGCGTTTACGTGCCGCCACGAGTCCCCGCTTCTCATCGGCAGGTGCCGTCCCAGCAAGCGTGTGAGTCGACGGGAGGCGTGCGAGCAGACCGCTGCGCCGGCTGTCAGGGAGGCGTGCGAGCAGACCGCTGTGCAGACTCATCGGGAGGCGAGCCCTTTGACCAGGCTCCGCCGCCCACCATCGTCCCAACTGCTCCCACTTTTAATGTCGTCGGTGCTGCAGTTTAAAATCAACCCCACACTACCCGGTATCGCTACAATCTTCTCTCTTCCTCTCCGATTCTCCTGTCGTCTACCTCCAACCAGCCTGACCTAAACGTACGCCATGCCGCATCACGATGGTCTGCCCTTAGTGTTCCAGTTTCCTGAGGAAGACACCCAGCCGGAGTCTCAAGAACATAAGGCGCTTTGGGACGAGCTTGAACTGTCCTTGCGGGAAGATGCCGCGCCTGTCCCCGCTCCCATTCCGGCTCTCGTCGCCCCGACTGCGCCAGTGCCCATCCCCATGGCACTGATGGGCTGGGAGCTGCACATGGTCGCCGAGCTTGATGCCACGGGGTTCCACGAGGTCCCCGCCGACTTTCACGGCCCGTGCACCTGCCAGCGCATGCGCCTGCGCGTGCACTGACGCGCGCGCCCGTGCCGGTGCCCGTGCACCTGCCAGCGCATGCGCCTGCGCGTGCACTGACGTGAGCGCCCGTGCTGGTGCCTGTGCACACGAATGTCTCCGTCGCGCCGTTGACAGTGCCTGTCCCCGCGCGGGTGCCAGTGCCCCCCTCAGCGGCATGGATGGCCGCCGTCGACCGCTTCCTTGCACCAACGCCAGTCGCCTCCTCCCGCCAGTTGACTCGCTCCGAAGTCCAGAACATTTTGGCCTTCCTTGAAGCTAGGCCAATGTCCAGGAGTACGACAACAACGGCACAAGACGCCGCCGTTGTCGTCGGTCAGTGGCTCGGCGACACACAGAGCACGGCAGAGGAGCCGCTTCCCACCGCGAGACGCCCCTGCCACCGCCATGTAATCTAAATTTGCCATGAAAAAACATTCAGATTGCCATGCTTAAAATCCGAACGTTTATCATTTCCATTTATTTTATATCGATCGTCGTATAATTTAAAGTCGGAGTCAGACTGAACGAAATCTATGGTTTGATCGATTGAATGTTCTGCTAGAGCTGTATCAAATTAAATATAAAACATCATCAAGCCACATGTATTCCTTGTCATCCAACGACCTAGACTGCTTCAATGTCGAGCACTCAACATGTTTAGCGTGCAGTTAATTTCATGCCAAAAATAGTGCTAATCACATAATAACACGCAAATAATATTCTAGTACTTAATATCCGCATGCACTTAATATACTTCCAAATTAACATGCACTGACTAGTGCTGCTAGTACGTGAAACTGGTGCCGTGACTTGTGAACGCGTCAAGATATGGTCAACAGCAACATCGCACGCGAGTTCTTTGTGTTTGCCCGTGCGTCTAAACGCAGAAGGGGAGGAGAGAGAGAGAGCACACATGGAACCCACCAGTAAGTGAAGGCGAATAGTACTAAAAATAATATTACATGCTATCCATTAATTAGGCTGTGGTAATATAAAAACATTATGTGAACAAAGGGGGGTACAACAAACATTGTTGTTCTACGTATGTTGCCTATTGACGTGTGGCTTGAAGGCCCGGTCGCATGTTCGATCCTCGTCCTTTATTTTTTTAATTTGTATATGGGTCCAAATTTGTTTCATGACATGTGGGCCCCTCGGTTTGTAGTTTGTAGCACTTTAATTTGTGGGTCAAAATTTGTTCCATTCCAAGTGGACTATCGGTGTGTAGTTTTGTAGCCTATTTATAATAATTAAAGAGAACAACATAGTTTTTTCAATAATACCATGGTGCGATGTTGAAGGCGAGAAAGGATGTGCGAGAGAGCGATGACTGAGCCAGAGGGAAATCAACTAGGGGAGTTGTGTGGGTTGCAACGGTGTTTGGAGTAGTTGTGGGCCGAATGCTACGAAAATATAATCTAAACCGACCGGAATAAATGCCTACACAAATTAATCCAAGGTTGGAGTGCCCCTCGCAATGTAAATAGCTCCGGCTTTGCGAGGGGTGGAGAGGTAGTGGTTTCAATGCGTGGAAGATACGGTGTGAGAAAGCGAGGTCAATCGAGAGACATATAGATAGAGAGACAAAGTGAGTCTGGTCCGACATTCATTGAACAAATATATATGCTCTGGAGAGATATTGTCCGATTGAGCTTTTAGCAAGGGTGAGGGCTGTAAGATAGAGCTTGAGAGATGATCCAGTCACAAACGTGTAGATATATTTTGTGCCTGGAAGGAAGCAAGGTCAACCGATCACATAGGGTCGTTGTGCGATCGAGAGAGTAAGACGGGTTGGAGAGAGTGACCTAGATAGACAATGTGCATGAGAGAGTATACAATGTGAATAGGTCGAATTGGGCTCAAACATGGTGATATATCGTTTTTGTCCGAGAAAGAGCGAGGTCAATCGAGACATACAAAGAGAGAGAGAGAGAGAGAGAGAGAGAGAGAGGGAGAGGGAGAGAGAGATTGAGCGAGCGTGGCCCACCATGAGGTCGAAAGAGTGGCGGCGGCTCGGATGGACTGACCTAGATAGACAATCTGTGTGAGAGAGTATAGAGTGTGTCGATCAAGGCCCGAACAGGGAGATATATCATTTGTGTGTGAAGGAAAACGAGGTTAAACGAGACTCAGATAAAGAGAGCGAGATTGAGCGAGTGTGGCCCGCCGTGCGGAAGAAAGAGTGAGACAGTCTCGAGGGAGTGACCTAGATATACAACGTGCGTGCATGCACACGAGAGGTTGAGGGAGGGGGCTAGATAGGCAATGCATGTATTTAGCGCGAGAGGGTGAGAGGGAGAGGGGAGAGAGAGAGAGAGAGAGAGAGCTCAGCATGGGGTGCAATGGCGGGTGTGTGAGGTAAATACATTTGGTAACAGAGTGGAAAAAGGGGTTGTGTAGTTGAGAGACTTAGAGATCGGAACATGGAGAGAAAGAATGAATGTGTGTTGGAAACTGATAGCTTCCTATGGTGGTTAGGAGAGGAAGATTGACCGATACAGGAAGTATGTAGCGTTTGTGCGGGGGGTGGGGGGGTAAAAACAACATTTGAATGTACATAGTACGAGACTTAATATCAATGTTTCAATTTGGTGTACATTGTAAAATTTGAACCGAGGACCATGCATACGCGTAATTATTTCGAATTCGTGCCATACTAAGTTTTGAAAAGTTGACATTGACTCAATTTGTTGTGCTTTGTTGTAGGTCATATTTTTGAATCCATCCAAAAGTTTTCTCACTACCATGGTGTTCATCATATACATATGAATTTGTATTAAAAAAGTAGCGTGGATACAGTGAAATGCGAAATCCACGTTAGAATTGGAGATCGCTATGTGACACACACTCTAATTCAAATAACTAATTATGTGACACACACTCTAATCCACGTTAGCGTGGATACTGTTTCGAAGTTTTTTCAAATAACTCCTCATTAATTAATTTATAGTACTCCCTCTGTTCACTTTTGTAAGACCTTGAAGACATTTCAGACAATGTGCAAAACAGTTCATTTTAAGTTGTCTGAAACGAATTACAAAAGTGAACGGAGGGAGTATCTCATTTCGAATGACTAATTATTGCAAGGAAAACACAGGCATGGTAATACATACAGATTCGTTTGCAAATGAAAGAACATTCGTTTGCATTCTCAAATGTAGGTGCACCAGGCAGACCAGGGTCGTGTCGGGGTGGATGTTGCTTTGGTGCCTTAAAGGCACCTGCCTTTTGGTCACTGACATGTGGGCCAGCCACCTGTTGGGCCCACATGTCATGGACACAAAGGTAGGTGCCTTAAGGCACCGAAGCATAGTCCTGTCGGGGTGGTCGCGTGTGTCGGACAGACGCGTAGCACCCATCCACCCACCCCCTCTCTCCCTCCCCAACTCCCCCACCCCCAAAAAAAGGACGACGACAAAATAAGTTCACGCTTCCACGTTTCGAATTGAAATATCTGGCGGCCCCAATTCCAGCCCTGCAAAATCTCTCTTCTCCACCGTCCCCTTCCGCGCCCAGATTGCTCAAATCCCTAATTCGCCACCAACCCAAGCAAAGTTTGAATCGCCCCTCGTCTCGTCTCTTTCCCCACCTCTGTGTCGGACGACAACGACAAAGATGATGGTCGCGCTTCACCACCGCATCAGAGCTACCTCATCTACGCCCTCGTCCACCGCACCGGGTGGTCCACCGACCACGTCGGCCGCCGCAACCGACGTGCCTCACAGACACTGAGTTCCGTCGCATCAGGTGCGCTTCACCAACACCGTCTCCCAGCTCACCGGGGCTACCTCACCGAGCACATCGTCGCACCTCCGCCCCCCGAGGCCGTTGGGGCTTCACCAACGGTCTCATCCACCGCATCATAGCGCTCCGCTACCACTCAAGATCTACATCCGTGCGCGTCCAGCCAACGCCAACGCATCACCCTCAACGGCTCTGAAGTGACCCGCACTCTAGCTAGGCGAGCATGCCCAAACGCCGGCCCGAACTAGGTATCCACACATCACTCCCTTGTGCACTGTTCCGACGATGTTTGGATATCCTTTCACTGCTCTCTTAGCTTACACGCCTATGCAACTCTGACTTTAACTCTTATTTCTTCTGGAGATATCATCTGAAACAAGCAAATCCATTTTTACCGAAACATGACGGCGCTACGGGATCTGGTACACATCCTACACACCCGTATAACCTTGTAAGTATCTGTCCTCCGGCACAACATCAAGGTCGATTCCACTTATTTGATCAACCATTCACCGTGTCAAAAATGCAGAGGGGGATGCAAGGAGCACAAGGCCTGCACATCCAAGCAAGTGGTAACATGGACTTGTACATGGAACATCCCAAGCGCAAGCAGAGCTGCAGTGAGCCTGTACAACAAGCTAGCGTAAGTCCCTGCATTTCATTTCATTCGTACTGGCATTCGTGTATGATTTGTGTGCAGTGGCGGATCCATGAATTCAAGTTACCAGGGGCGAACATTTAACTTAAAAAATATGAAGGCACTTGCACTCCAGAAATCAACATAACTTGTGAAATGTGAAGCTACATGCACTTTGAAAACCAGCTAATGATACAAAGTAGTTCAGATTATAAACACTAAATGATGCAAGCACCAAAAACACAAAATGCATCATGGTGTACAAGGACTACAAACATGGTCTGTACCTGCTTGAATTATTCATTCTCTGGATGAAAATATCGAAGTGTAATTGCACCTATAACCAGTGCGCAAACTGCATATCAATATATCTATCCTGCACAAGTATGCCAATAGTTTCAAACAAAATATTAGAAAAGTATTTATGCTATGTTGTCATGATACGGGGACTTTCTGGTAGATGGCCTCGACATTTCCTCAAGCTATGAAAATGCACTATAATTTGCTTGTCAGCAATGCCTGCAAATCTCTGTCTCTCTCAACATAGTAGATCATCATTAGACACTAAATCCTTCAATGAGCTTGCAAAATGCTTGCATTAGATCCCACATTAGACACTATATGTTCATCACCAGGAGCATGTAAAATGTTTGCATCAAATCCTTCATTAGCAGTCTGTTCATTAGACACTTCAGGCTCAAGAACAACATGAGCTTGTATGTTTGCACCAGAAACATGATTAGATACATCAGATTCAGTCAGTTCAGTATTGATTGGGGGAGTTATAAAATAAGTAGAAATTGGTTTCATTTTCTCATCCCTACATACAAGCAGTTTTACAACACCGTCAGGTTTAACTATTGGCCAGAAATTGAAGAGTTGAATTAGATATAATCAGGGATGTGATGTACCTTCTCGTTGCACATGCTACTCTTGCAAGTTGTGACTATCCGTTTGCGCAAGCTCGATGCCATGCCCGTGCTGCCGCCGCTGCCTCCCATGCAGGCTACACCCAGGGTTGGATCTTCATCTTCTTGTCCTTCTGTTCGCTTGAAGCCCGGCGACTGCCCTCCAACGAGGGCGCAAGGAAGTGATGTGTCGGTCTGTCCAGCGGCGGCTAGGTTAGGAGCAAACCAGACTGGAGGCTGGAGCGAATGAATTGGGATTTTTCCTGCTGTCGATCGATATGGGAGGCGCTCGTTTGGGCCGCGAGCCTGCTATAGGGCCTGCCTTGCACTTATGTTATTGGCCCATCCAAGTTGAAACATTTTTATTCATTCTTTACATTGCCTGCTCGTGCGTTGGGACGAACAAAACTAGCATGGGCCAACCTGGACGACTCAAACCAGGTGCACACTTTCTAGCCACCTGAGGTGGCCGCCCATACCAGCCCCTATGGTGGCGTCGCCCCTTTTTCCGTGTATGGTTGGATAGTGAAAAATATTCCAGTGGTGCTTTTGATTTACCCACAGAATGGTAATTGCTTATTTCTATGAATTGAGTTCGCCAATAATGTGAAGGATGTCGGTCTTTTCATCCTATTGTAGATTGCTTAGATCTCGATATGTCAAAAGTAATCGCATGAAATATATAGTAAAAGCTAGTGTGATGTGTGTGGCTACAACTAGTCTGACTACACGTCCTCATATAACATATCAAGGACGCACCATCTTACCAGATTAACCATTCGACTTACCAATGCAGTGTGGGAATAAATAAGTATTGGGACTGCGTATCCAAGCAATTGATGCCATGGACTCCTTCGTAAAACCTTGTAAGCGAAAAAAAAGTTGCAGTGTGCATGTACAAAGAACTAGCATAAGTTCAGTTACCTGCTTCTCGGAATTTTAGTTAGCCACTTATTGCAAAATTGTTCAATTACGTTGCTTGGCTTAATTTAGTTTGCTACTGATTACATAATGCCACAACCTGTTAATCATATTGTAGACTGCGCCTATCTATGTGTTTGATACTTACTGTTAAGAATTACCTGTTTGCCTTAACTTAAATATCTACTTGTTTGTTTAACTGCTTTGCTGCTGCAACAGCGGGTTACAATGATGTTAATAACTACTTTTCAGCATCCAATTGAAACTCTTTAATTCCTTGTTTGTTTAACTGGTTTGCTGTTATAACTCCCAGTTGAGATGTTTTGCTAACTTCAACTTTTCTGAATCCAATCGGAACTTTAATGGCAAAACAGGTTAGCCCAAGATCAAAGAGTGAGGTCCCCATGGACGTTGCATCATCCCACAGCAGTGGCACCGGCCCAATCATGCAGTATGAATTGCCAACTGCTGATGCTCTAGAGGCTAAACTAGTGGTAGAAAGAGATTCCGCTTCTGCACTTAGAGATGAAGTTGACATGTTGAGGAAGCAAACAGCACAATCACAAGCAGTACTCAAGACAACCATTAAATATTTGGTGGATTTCAAAATGAAGCAAGCTGAGACTGACCAGATTGTTAAGGTCCTGAAGGAAAAAAGGAAATTAAATTGCTACTTGGTAAATCATAGGTGAAATGTTCTTTCCATAGTTGAATAACGTTTGTGTTGTCTGTTCATGTAATCAATCAAACCATTTGTTTTAGAGATCATGTAATAATTGTTTTTTTTTTGGTTTATAATTTTATTTGAGCACAAGTCTTTATTAATTGATAAGACTCGGAGACATTTCATTTCGATTGCTGTGCCAGACCTACAAATATGCCAATCGGGTTGAATGTGCATTCAGCAATAGTAGTAGTATAGATGGACCATAAGTGGCACGCATCGGAAAGGGCCAAGATGCTGGCTAAAAAAAGGATACTGGTGTAGCCAAAAAAAAGTACAGCGGCCTGGCTTATGTATGTTAGTTGATATTATTGATCCATATACTCTATAAGTTTTTATATGTCTGTTAGTTCTGTACATTCTTGGTTGATTGACTCGGTATTTGTATCTTGATACATCGCTTGTGTACATATCTAAATGGGAGTACACATTATGCTGTGTGTGATATTTGCGTTCGACATGAAGTGTTCCAAATATTTGAATTCACCTTAAAATGGATTCTAGCTTCTGAATTTGAGTATCGGCATTTGTAAAACATATTCATATATGACAGTGGAATACATCATTGTCGTCCTTTTGAAGATATATAAAAACACATAGAATGATTTATAAAGATTCATATAGGAATACAAAATGGATTCGAATTTAGTTGCTAGGGTAAACATAGATGCTTATTGTCCCAAAATTTGAAAGAAGCAGCAAAATGTCCACTCCCACATCGGTTGCCCGAAGCCAAGTGTTTGGGAGATGGAAATTACTGTCTACCCATTACACGGACAATCCATCGGCCCGATTTCCACTACTCTAAATAAGGGTAGGTTAGTAACTTCAATTAGACGTGACACGACCGCCTCTGAGCCCATTCCGACATGGTGGGCGTCAAACATGGGCGGCAAAACACATTTGATTCAAGCTTGTCCGAAAGACCTCTATTTCTCCCTCCATTCCCCATTCATACATGGTGGGCGGCAAAACAAACTCGACTCGGCCGAAATCGATGTAGGCAAATATTTTCAAAAGGGGTAGGTTTGTAACTTCACTCAGACGTGACACAACCGCCCTACCTGTCAGCCTTGTTCATACACCGTGGGCGCCAATCACTCTCTCCTCTCCCGAAATCGCTCTGGGCAAATATTGGTGAGATGCGAGATTACCGTCCTATCCCCAACTGATGAGACGTCCAAATTTTAAATGGGGGCTAAGTTCGTAACTTTCCCATATTTCAGACAGGCGCGTCCCAAAAACATGGTTTCCCATACCTCTCCTTCCATTTTCCCATTCATACACAGTCCGCGCTAGAACACCCCATCCCCACACCAGCCTCCGTCCGCCGCCCCATCCATCGCCGCCGTCCTCCACCACATCCATCGCCACCGTCCTCCACCATGCCGGAGCGCCTACCAAGACCGCGTCGTCCACTACTAGAGATGGACGTTTCTCATCCACGGCGACGGACCAATAGCCTTGCATCGCATCCTCTTGCTTCATCGGCGCCATCGTCCTCTTTGTCGGGGCCGCTCACACGACCTTCTCTTCCACCGCAACGGGACCTATCCCCCGATGCACCCGTCTACCGTCACAGATCTGCTTCAACGCCACCGACAGCCATCGCACCCCCGATGCCTACACGGCGCCGCAAGAGAGGTGGTACTTCATATCTCCTCAACTTTTTGATCTCAACCAGAAAATAGATCTTAACTTGGTTACTCTACTTTCTTTTCAGCTCTTAGAATTTAGTTCTTAGTTTGAAGCAAACAATGGATGCTAAATATCATTTCTCCAGTTTGCAGCTTCAAATCTGCCATGGCACATCCATAATACGGTTTAATTGATCATGCTTAGGGTTTAATTGATCATGTTGGTTCCGTGGTGGTTTCTTTAATAGAAATCAGAGGGGAAACCCTCTTTTGCTAAAAAAATATGCTTAGAGTTTCCCCCTTTTATGATCACTATACGATCAGAATACGTGCTTCGTGTCATAATAACACTGCTCCACCCATCAAGCTAAACAAGCTTAGTTGTTCAAATACGAATCTGATATTATTAAAATAGAGTTGTTTAATTGGTCAGCTAAATGTTCCTAAATTAGTTTCGAAAATGCATGTTCGCTGCTCGGATGTGTATCTCTACAGGGTGCCCACGGTGGGCCGGCCCACCCTGGGATTTTGGGTCGTCCCAGGCCCCGATTCCCCTTTGTTCTGCTGCGCGCTTTCGATCTCTACTCGCCCCCAGCCTCCTGCCTCGCCGGCGACTTACCGTCCCCGGACAGCATGAGTCTAGGAGGAGACGCCGGACTAACAGGAGGCCAGGAGCCGCTCGCCCAACAGCGTCACCGCTGCCCGGGCGCGCCACCGTGCCTACCTTCCTAGTTCGTTCAGGGCTCAGGCGTGCAGCACCCACCAAGCCAACCCGATTTATCCTGAGATACGTCCTCAACACTCAGCAGCCACTCCTCATCACCCATTTTCTAATTGATTCATTACTCATTAGGCAGGACTATCATTAGGGTTTGTTGTGTGCTCAGTGCTACCTACACTTAATGGTTCAGACGTATTTCAGTAATCTTTAGTACCTCTAAAGTTCACAGGGTTTTCAAAATTCCGGCCCTCGGAACAGACACTAGTCATTTTGGATTGTTGGTCATAGTGACATTGACCCAGATTACTACTGCAAGTCAGGTTTGTTGACAATTTTACTTGTCTTTCTTACTCATTCGATATAATATCCAATTATTCACGTCGATTAGCTGCAAACAATAAGTGTTAGACAAACTTCTTCATTCCGATTTTGGACGGTCTCTTACTGCAGTTACAATTCTGCATACTTGTTCTAGTAAGCTCACAAGTAAATGATTGATTCACTACATCTATGCTTGCCTTGTCATATTTGTTGTCAATGTTTATTTGTTCAAATACGAATTTCATATGATTCTAATGTTCCTACTTCAGTTTTGAAATGTGTGCCTACCTGTTATAGAGACATAAGGGGTTTGTATTTCTGTGTGTGGTCTTGTCAGCACGGTTGGGGGGTGAACTTTGCATATGCAGGGGTTTATAGGGAGACACTCTTCGAGTTGAATCCGCAATGCATTCCATAGATAATCTGACTACTTTTTATGTTTTCATGAATCTCAGATTCTGAACAGCATCATAATGATTATGAGCTTGCGCGCATGAAAAGAATAAAGCAAAACAATGCCATGGCTGTCAAACTTGGCATTAAGGGACTGAAATCAAGTCTGGATGCAATTCAATGCAAACGCTCTCCACCTACAGATTCATGCCTAGAATATGATCCTAACAGTGATTCTGAGGTAGAGGGAGACCTAAGTCAATGTAGCTCCCTAGTGGAGGAGTCAGAGGAAGATGCCCTATCTTATTCACCCATCAAGGTACTTGCTCTAACTTTCCAAGGTTACATTGCTCGCACATATCTTGCAACTGATGCTTTGCATTGCTTCTACTTTGTTGAACTACCATTAGCTTAGTTTACACATCGTGTATGTGAATACGCCCTACCTATCCATTTTTAGTACATATTCCATCTGTCATCATACCATATTTATCCATTCAAAGGTTGTTCTTGTGTATTAGACGTTTAAAAGGAAGAGGGCGATTGCTGATCATGGAGGAGCACAAGCAAAGTATTTGGAAAAGGTAGTGGCACCTGATAAATCAAATAGCACATTAGGTATAGTTGCAATATCACCTAACCCACAAAACATCCCAACTCTAGCAGAATCTAGCCCTACTACACTGGTTATTTCTGATGCCCCAACTTAGCAAACCCCAACTGCAGCAAACAGTATGATTATGCCAGTTGACATAGCACCAGCTGTATGATGCAAAACCCCCATTCCAGCAAAGAGTACACCAAATCCAGTTGCCAAATCCCTTTCCGAACCAGAGAGAGCCCCAATTGCAGCAAATAGGACCCCTGTTCCATTTCTTCCCAGTTTAGAAGATGAAGCTTATGTTGTTGTCAGGAACTTTGTGCGCATCTTTCCTTCATGGGAAGATTATACCGCAGACATAGAACAATTTCCAGTCTTCCTCCGCAACTTACGCGTAAGTAATGTACTAATGTTATTCATGGTCATTACTGCATATGTTTCTGCTAACAGAAGACAGAAGATTTATTCTTTAAAATTGGTGAGGAGCAAACTGGATTGTGATGACGAGCAAGGGTTGGTTGCGCTTTTCAAGCACTCGTTGATGAAGTATCGTTCCTACCTGAGGCAAGCGCACTTCGATGGCAAGCCTCTGAACGAAATTTCTGTAAAGTCTCTGGTGCTACATTTATCCGACGGTGACTGGAATAATCTTGTTACACATTGGTCTCGGCTACAGCGTAAGGTACTGTCTATGATATCACATCACAATTTGAACTCCATTTCTGCATTTGCCTTAATGTCTCACTTGTACGAA
Source organism: Triticum aestivum (assembly GCF_018294505.1). NCBI lineage: Eukaryota > Viridiplantae > Streptophyta > Magnoliopsida > Poales > Poaceae > Triticum > Triticum aestivum. Next base: position 69,720,089 of record NC_057807.1, read on the forward strand.
AACTATTAGCAGAAGAAAATTCATTCTCAAGGGACCACAGAATCTCGCAACTATACTGCACACTGCATTGCTCTTGTGAGTACCTCTTGCCCTGTATGACCATACTTACTTTCATAGTTGTTTGATTATGTAGCATCACTGCACATGTTAGCCTCGTAATCGTCCATTTGGTGGACATTATAAGATCCATATGGACTCTTACCTAAATTTAGAATCAACCCAATGCTTTGGAAGAGGTTTAGCTCTGCAGTCCTCTTGTAAGGACTGAACGTGGTCTATCACTATACTTACATTAACAGCTACTCCCTCCGTCCCATAATATAAGAACGTTTTTTCCAGTACACCAGTGTTCAAAACACACTTGTATTATGGGAAGAAAGATTGGTTCATTTTGTAGCATTCTGCATCTTATCCCCCTCGCCCACCATTTACTAAAAAAGATCAGATCTATATTTAATCTTACCAACAAGTAGAATACACAGACAATGCCAGTGCAGAAGTGTAGCCCATTGCTCTTGTCAGTACATTTTCTCATGTAACGCTTGTACTTCCAGGGATTGGTAGTTGATTATGTAGCATCAATCTACATCTTATCTTCATTATCCTCTATCCCTTCTAGTATTATCATATCTATCATTACTCTCTACAAAATGTAGAGTACAGGCAATGCTTATGAAGAAGATTCTGTGCTGAAATTCTTGAGTTATCCTTCCCTTGACATGGAGAAGGGCATTATGAAGTCGGTGTTAACTGTTAATGTAAGTCAGTCCTTCTAAAGTCTTTATCCTCAACTGCTGTTTAATTTGCTCATACTCCCTATCGTTTACTGCTGTTTAGTTTGCTGTTTCTACCAAAATGCATGTTCGCAAGAACCGTAAGTTCTAAGTTTTACTTGTAAAACCAAATTCCTTATTCATACCATGCATATTACTTAATACTCCCTATATGTATGCTTGTTTTTGTGGATCTATAATCCAGTGTGTGGTGAAGCAGCCCACGTTTGCACCTTGTCATCTCATGTTTTATCTTACTGATGTGGCTGATGATATGAACAACATGCCATGCACATTATCCAAAATAGAAACAATGATTTTCTTTGCCCTTCATCTATGCTTGTTATGTTGACATGGTAATCCAGTAGTGTGATGAAGCTCCCCACATTATGAACAATGCCAAATTATGCTATTGATATTTTGAACTTACTCTTTATTTTCTAATTTGAAATTGGATGGAATTGACAGCACAGTTACCATCTTTGTTTATACACGTGCAAAACCTATCATCTCTCTGCTTTGTTTCAGGGTGATATGCCTGATGGCATGCACAAGTCTGCTGAAGGCTGTGAGACAAACCCAACATATATTGTAGCAAAGAAGGCAAAACATCTTGAAGATAGCGAGACAACCCCAAAGTCTTGTCTTGATGCAGTGTTCAAGTTACTTGAGACTAACAGTCAGACAAGCTCACAGAATTCGTTGTCTGAATCAATTCGACTTCTTTAGTCCCAAGTTCTAGCAGAAAGGCATTCGGCCAAACATCTTGAAGTCCTATCTGTAAGAAAGATTGCGGAGAACACCAATGAGAACCTCATCGCTAAACAGCTACACCTGGAAGCTATGACCGACATGCTAGGCCGGTCTCACAGCCTTGCTCAGTAGCTTGCGCAGCAGTTCCCCCGCAAGGCTAACCTTTCTTGAACTGTCTTGGAAGTGGTCTCGGTTCAATATTATTTTGTTACGCTGCAATGGTGCCAATTTTTGTAATCTGCTTCTTCGTTGGCGAACTTCGATGCCCAGTGGATGTAACATACCTTAAATCCTTTATTGTATAGTGTAGGTTTATTCTTAGTTACTATGTCGTAATTTCTTTCTTGAACACCTACTAGTTACCGCCATCATTCACTATCTGAAAAAAATCAGATGTAGTCGACCGGGCCGAAACATTCGACTCTAACGGGCCTGGTTTTTAGCGGGCCACAATTGGGTCGGCCTGCGTCTTTCTTGGGCCCGAATGATTGGGGACTTCACACATTGCGCCAGGCCCAAACTTACATCGGCCTTTTGTGGACCCAGAGCTTAGTTTGGCCCAGGTAGCGTTGGGCCATTAACAGGCTGAATATTGTACTGGCCTGTTAAGGACGACATGAAACCACGGGTGTCGGTGTCAAAACCGGCGGATCTCGGGTAGGGGGTCCCGAACTGTGCGTCTAGGCGGATGGTAATAGGAGACAAGGGATACGATGTTTTTACCCAGGTTCGGGCCCTCTCGGTGGAGGTAAAACCCTACTCCTGCTTGATTAATATTGATGATATGGGTAGTACAAGAGTAGATCTACCACGAGATCAAGGAGGATAAACCCTAGAAGCTAGCCTATGGTATGATTGTTGTTCGTCCTAGGGACTAAAACCCTCTGGTTTATATAGACACCGGAGAGGGCTAGGGTTACACAGAGTCGGTTACAATGGTAGGAGATCTACATATCCGTATCACCAAGCTTGCCTTCCACGCCAAGGAAAGTCCCATCCGGACACGGGACGAAGTCTTCAATCTTGTATCTTCATAGTCTTGGAGTCCGGCCAAAGATGATAGTTCGGCTATCCGGACACCCCCTAGTCCAGGACTCCCTCAGTAGCCCCTGAACCAAGCTTCAATGACGACGAGTCCGGCACGCATATTGTCTTCGACATTGCAAGGCGGGTTCCTCCTCCGAATAATTCATAGAAGATTTTGAACACCGGGATAGTGTCCGGCTCTGCAAAATAAGTTCCACATACCACCGTAGAGAGAATAATATTTACACAAGTTCAATCTGCTGATGTATTCCGTGGCGTGACATCACACCGCGACCAAGCCTTTATTCGAATCGTTTTTACTGTTCCACCTCAGCGTGTTTAGCGAAGCGGTTGCCTTGGCACGTCTTGTCAAAGCAGATATCGTGTCCCCTTATTCCGGGATTCTCATCAATACGGGCGTGGGTAACCCAACCGCGCCATTGATTACGGTGCTTGGGAGATAAGCGAGTTTTACCAGGCTAGTGGGGACACATAGTTTTGTCCGCCCATATATTAGGGGATAAGGATCCACCTTTTTACCTACGCCTTCTTCCTCCTTTGCTTATCCATTTCCGCGCACTCGAGCTCCAACGCCCAAGCCCGCACATCTCGCCTCAACCTTCCCTAGTCATGTCCGGAGCGGGAGGCAAGTGGATGGCCTCCTCCGTCATGGAGGGGCACATCAAAAAGTTGAGGAAAGCCGGATACCTGCACAACAATATTGCGCACCGGCTTCCAGACGAGGGGCAGCTCATCCCCACCCCCGGGCCCCATGAGAGGGTGGTGTTCCTCACCCACTTCCTCCGCGGACTAGGTTTTCCACTTCACCCATTTGTCCGAGGGCTCATGTTCTACTATGGCCTGGACTTCCATGATCTGGCCCCGAATTTCATCCTCAACATCTCGGCGTTCATCGTCGTGTGCGAGGCCTTCCTCTGCATCCAGCCCCACTTCGGCTTATGGCTGAAGACCTTCAATGTCAAGCCGAAGGTAGTGGGCGGCCGCCAAGCGGAGTGCGGAGGTGCCATGGTGGGCAAGATGCCCAACGTCCTATGGCTCGAGGGCTCCTTTGTGGAGACCATAAAGGGGTGGCAATCTGGGTGGTTCTATATCACCGAGCCGCGTGACCCTGAATGGGCAGCGGCCCCCGACTTCAGATCTGGCATCCCCACATGGCTCACCTCCTGGAAAGAGAAGGGCCTATCATGGGGTGATTCGGAGGAGCTGACCGGACTCCAATCATGCGTCCAAACTTTGGTGAACAAGAAGCTCAAGCTTGTCAACGTAGTCCAAGTCATGCTCATCCGCCGGATCCTCCCATGCCAGGAGCGGACTTTTAATTTGTGGGAGTTTGATCCGGCACAGCACCAAACCTTAAGCAGGCTCTTTGACACTACGTACGAAGATGCCTGGAAGGTGCTGTCCAAGGGCGTCGAGGCTCCCGCATCCGCTACCGAAGATCACGGATTCAGCTCGCAGTGTTTAGCCGGCGAGGTAAGCTATTCTACCCTTTACGGGACGCTTGTTTTTCACAGTTTGACTCTATGCGGGATCTAAACTCCCTTTACCTTTAACAGGCCTGGCAGAAGACGTCCGGGCAGGTTAACTGTCCGGCTCCCTTGCCAGAAGACCCAGCGGATGCCCGATTAACGGGACTGCTGGCTCCGGCGCCTTACGTGGTGCCGGAGAAGAAGGCCAAGAAGAAGGCCACAGGAACTCGGAGGAGTTCCCGGCGCCAGGTGTTATCGGACTCATTGTCCGATGACTCTGAGGCGGACTCCTCCCACGAAGACGAGGAGGAGAAGAAAGAGGCCTCTCCCCTAGCGGGGGGAGAGAAGAAGAGGAACGCTTCCCCAACGGGGGAGGCCGAAGGGTCCAAGAAGGGAAGGACCCTTCTTCCGGACTGTTCCACCAATGCCGACGACAGCGAAGAGGAGTGGCCCTCGAGGGCCAAGCCCCTGGCAAGATCGTAAGTGTCCGGATTCCATAATAACTCATGATTTCTCTTTTGTTGCATAGTGTCTTCTAACACCGAATACAACCATGTAGCCCGCCCAAGGACGATCTCCCCGCTTCATCGAGTGGGTCCCTAGGTCCGTAGGATGTGAATAGTACTTCACTTCCGACCACCTCCTCCCCCCGTGACGCAAACGACGCCGAGGTGGGGTCCCAGAAGGGGCCCAGCCAGGAGGAGGAGGTCCCGGAGGTGCCACAGGGCAACCTCCCGGACTTTGGGCACGAGGAGGGTCAACCCCCAAAGGGTTCCAAGTCCGGCCCTGTGCCGGACTCCGTACCGGAACCTGCAATGGTTCCGAAATCCAGCGGGCGGTCCCTTCAAAAGAAGGGCGAGACTGCGACGCCAGTGACCTCCGTCCAACCGGAGGCGCCGGATAATTTGCTGGAGGCGCTCAACGGCGCTTCCATCGACGAGGAGCACCGCACTGTCATGAGTGCAGTGATTCAGAAGGTTCAGTCCGCCGAGAGCGGGCTGACAGAAGCTTGCACCAGCCTTCTAACAGGCTTTGAGGTATGTGATTAAGATATGTAAAAATAGTACCGCATAGACAGTAGCCCCTGATGCTCAGTTTGGTGTTCGGAAAGAAAAGTCGGACTAAGGATATAAAAAGATATACGCAGGAGTCTAACACAAATATGTCAATATGGGAATGCAGGCTGCGCTGCTGACCTCTGCCACACTGACTGCGGAGGTCAATGCCTTGAAGCAGAGCCTCGAGCGGTCCGAGAACGAGCTCGGCCGTGCCAAGAAGCAGCTCGAGGACAAGGAAGGTAAGTAATACCTTATTAAAGTGATACCTTATAGAAAAGGATTTGGTTGTAAAAAATGACAGGGATAACGTGAGTATTGCAGGGGCCATGAACGAGGTGGCGACCCTGAAGGAAGCGGTGTCCGAGGCCAAACGCAATGCGGCCGCGGAACGCACCGAGCGGGAGAAGCAGGAGGCACGGGTGGCGGAGGTGCGGCAAGAGCTCCAGGCTCTCGTGGAAAAACACGAGAGTTTGGAGCGTGACTCGAAGACTCGAGAGTCCGAGCTCGCCTCGGCTCTTGAGAGTGCCAAAGCCGCTAAGGCCAAAGCCCAGAAGGCCCTCCAGGAGATTGAGGAGATAAGAAAGATAGCGGCAGGTAAGGCATTCTTCATGCAAAGCAAGCATGTAAAAGTGAATTATCTGTTACTTACCCGGATTCGGAGCTCTCCAGGAGTGTTTGCAGATCTGCCCCGTAGTGTGTCCGATGTTGCCGCATTCTACCAGGCCGAGGAAGGGAGCTCTCGGAGAAGGTATTCTGGTCTCAGTATGCTGAGGCCGGACATCCGGTGCCCCTGAGCGACCAGCTGAAGCAGCTGGTCGAGCTCCACAAGGTGGCCGAACAGGCCATGAAGGGCCTCATAGTTTGGCTGTGGCCCAAAGAAGCCATGCCTGGGAGCTACTTCGGTCTGGTGCGGCAGCTGGTGGACGCCTGTCCATGGATTGAAGTCATCAAGCACTCCGTCTGCATTGAAGGTGCCCGTTGGGCCCTTGCCCGCGCTAAAGTGCAGTGGGGCAAGATGGACGCCGAGAAGCTTGTGACAGACGCGCCACCGCCGGGCAAGGAGTATCGCACGCCCGAGATGTACTATAAGGGTGTCCTGAAGGGTGCCCGCCTTATAGCGGGTGAATGCTCCAAAGATGTAATTTTTTAGTAGACTCGCATTCTGTTATCCTGTGCGCTGAAAACTTGTTCATATGCGCTAAGAAACGCTTGTGAATTTAAAATATTACCTTCTGTGTGGCCGTTTATCAAATTTGAGAGATGGCAAGTCGTTGGCTTCAGCCCCCATGCCACGAGTGTTGGGGTGTTCGGGATAAACTTGAGCGCTCTTTTTCCCATTTTTGGGTCCTTCGAGGGAGGCGCTCAACACAACGAATGAGGAAACCGGACTTATAATGCTTGAACACTCTCACTTAGCCATAGAATTCTATAATTTTAAATTTCGGCGAAGCCCCTAGTGTTCGGAAGGCCGAATTCGGGTCGCTATCCACGCCTGGGCTGGACAAAGTCGGCTCCTCGCTCTAAGTGGCATAAGTCTTTAGGGACTCGAAAAAACCTCTCGAACAGCGACCGGCTCTCGCCCCATCATGACGGTCAGTTTTAGCTTTCTCCACTGAGGTGCTCAACCCAGCTCAACTGGGGCACAATCGCAGTGGTTCTCCTAGCGCTACCGTAGCCGATATAACGGAACGTAAGGTACCAAAACATGGGAGTCGGGCAAACCCAACTATTGACCCAAGACATGATTCGGAGCCGATGCATATAATGCTATAAGTTCGGGGTGCCGCACTTGTGAAAGTGTTCGGACTTATCACACCATACTTTGGGGAACTTAAGCCCTTGGTGTATTTGGCCGTACAAAAGCGTACGGGTGCAACATGTCATAAGTGAACATATATAGATAAAAAAAGGAATGCAATGATAGGCAAAAAGCGATGCATTGTTTATTCAAAAAATACTGCAATGAAAGCAGAACGATACAAATAGTGTGATAAGCAAGGGATGGGACTATTTAACATGTCCCCCTCCAGGGGTAGGCTGCGGAATGGTATGTAAAACAGGTATAATGCTCGTAATGGAGACCACCTGGATACTCGATGTAGCTTTTCTGCTTCCCTGGTTGTTGCATCATGAGTTTGGCAAGTCTACTGCCGGACAGGGCTTCTGGAAAACAGAGTCCTGAGAATAAGAAAAAAAGGAATGACACATTTGGGAGCCCCTGGTGTGGTTGAGCCGCACTCTGGGTATTCCGTGGTCGTGCCCCTCCCCCTGTGCCCATGGTATCTCCAGAGCGTAGTTATGTACGCGTGGTACTGGTTTCGCGATTTCACGAGGGCTGGGGTTGGGGCCGCATTGCTACGTGTGCTCGGAACATGCCAGGTGGTCTTGTTGTAGGTTACTCCGGGCGCGCTTGACGATGTCCGGTCGCTTAACAGCCGGACTTGAGAATTGCCTTAGTAGGCCGCTTTGTATTTCCGCCGCGAGAGCCGCTGTATGCTCCTCCGTTCGGAGAGAGCGTTCGGTGTTTCCGTTGACCGTAATGACTCCTTGAGGGCTTGGCATCTTGAGCTTGAGGTATGCGTAGTGCGGCACCGCATTGAATTTTGCAAATGCGATTCGTCCGAGCAGTGCATGATAGCCGCTGCGGAACGGGACTATGTCGAAGATTAACTCCTCGCTTCGGAAATTATCCGGGGATCTGAAGACCACTTCAAGTGTAACTGAGCATGTACAATTGGCCTCTACACCTGGTATGACGCCTTTAAAGGTCGTTTTTGTGGGTTTAATCCTCGACGGGTCTATGCCCATCTTGCGCACTGTATCCTGATAAAGCAGGTTCAGGCTGCTACCGCCGTCCATCAGGACTAGTGAGGTGAAATCCGTCGACGATTGGGTCTAGAACCAATGCGGCGAATCCGCCATGGCGGATGCTAGTGGGGTGGTCCCTTCGATCAAAAGTGATCGGGCATGAGGACCACGGATTGAACTTTGGGGCGACTGGCTCCATCGCATATACGTCCCTAAGTGCACGCTTCCGCTCCCTTTTGGGTATGTGGGTTGCGTATATCATGTTCACCATCCGCACTTGTGGGGGGAACCCTTTTGTCCTCTATTGTTTGGCGGGAGGGTCTCCTCGTCATCGCTATGCAGCCCCTTGTCATTATTTTCAGCAATTAACTTGCCTGCCTGCTTGAACACCCAACAATCCCTGTTGGTGTGATTGGCTGGCTTTTCGGGGGTGTTGTGTATCTGGCACAAGCGATCGAGTATTCGGTCCAAATTGGACGGGGCCGGAGTATTTCTTTTGAATGACTTTTTTCGCTGGTCGGGTTTAGAGCCTCTGAATCCGGCATTGACTGTCGTATCTTCAATATTATCGCCGTTAATGCGGCGCTTGTGCTTATTGCGACGTGACCTGCCATTGCTGTCCTTGGTATCCGAACTACCAGAGTTTTTGGTCAGGTTGTTGCTGCGAGCTAGCTAGCTGTCCTCTCCCGCGCAGAAGCGGGTCATGAGTGATGTGAGGGCTGCCATGGATTTCGGCTTTTCCTGTCCTAGGTGTCGGACAAGCCACTCATCGCGGATGTTATGTTTGAAGGCTGCAAGGGCCTCTGCATCCGGACAGTCGATGATTTGATTTTTCTTGGTTAAGAACCGTGTCCAGAATTGTCTGGTCGATTCGTCTGGCTGCTGAATTATGTGGCTTAGGTCATCGGTGTCTGGTGGTCGCACATATGTGCCCTGGAAGTTATCAAGGAATACGGCTTCCAGGTCTTCCCAACACCCAATTGATTCTGCTGGCAAGCTGTTGAGCCAATGCCGAGCTGGCCCTTTAAGCTTGAGTGGGAGGTATTTGATGGCATGTAGATCATCACCGCGGGCCATGTGGATGTTAAGGAGATAGTCCTCAATCCAAACCGCGGGATTTGTTGTGTCATCATATGATTCAATGTTTACGGGTTTGAAACCCTCGGGGATTTGATGATCCATTACTTCGTCTGTGAAGCATAGTGGGTGTGCGGTGCCTCTGTATTGGGCTATATCGCGACGCAGCTCAAACGAGCTTTGTCTACTGTGTTCAGCCCGGCCGGAATTGTTGTATCCGGCATGACGGTTGTCGTCACATATCGTGGGGCGCCCACGTGATTCGTAGATCGATCTTGTTTGTCTTGCCTTATCCTCCAATATGTCTCGTAAGTCCGGCGCATTCCCCCGTGGCTTTGTACTTTTCGAGTGATGCCGGGGTGCGGCTTTAGTGGAGGGCCTAGAGGCCTCTCTGTCGCGGCCACGAGGTGGCCGGTCGGCCGTATTGTGCGCTGGTGATGTAGGTTTATGTGCTTCCTCCTCTAATCGGGGTAGCAGCTTACGTTTGGGGTAGCTTTTGGAGGGGCGTTCGAGTTCATACTCTTCGGCCGCAAGGACTTCAGTCCATCTGTCGGCTAGCAAGTCTTGGTCAGCTCTAAGATGTTGCTGCTTTTTCTTCAGGCTGCTTGCCGTGGCCATAAGCCTGCATTTGAAACGTTCTTGTTCGACGGGATCCTCAGGCACGACAAATTCGTCGTCGTCGAGGCTTGCCTCGTCTTCGGAGGGAGGCGTATGATTGTCGTCCTCTACCTCTCTGTCTGTCGCTCTCTCATGAGGGCTGGTTTCTCCATCCTCCTGTGCTGAATCTTGCTGGAGGGGGTTGTCTTCGGCACTGTCCGGGGTGTTATTGTCTCCGGTGCCGGAATCTCCATTTTTGTTGTGGCGGGATTTAGAGCGGTGCCGCTGACGCCGGCGCTTAGGCTGTTTCTTGGAGGGGTCATCCTTCGTTGTTCCATCGCAATTCCCATCCTTTGGGATGTCCACCATGTATATGTCGTATGACGAGGTGGCCTTCCAGTGCCCTGTAGGCGCTGGTTCTTGGTCGTCTCCGGCATCGTCGTCCATACCGTCGATGTCTTCGGAGTCGAAGTCTAGCATGTCGGTTAAGTCATCGACAGTGGCTACAAAGTGGGTGGTGGGTGGGCTTTGAATTTCTTCATCGTCCGCATCCCAACCTTCCTGACCATAATCCAGCCAGGGCCCTCCTGATAAAGAGAGACACTTTAGCGAATTCAGGATGTCGCCAAAAGGCGAGTGCTGAAAGATGTCCGCTGTGGTGAACTCCATGATCGGCACCCAATCGGATTCGATTGGCAGGGGCGTGGAAGGTTCGGAGTCTGGAGAGGATTCCGGAACCTCGAAGTCATGAGCTTCAAGAAGGACAGGATTGGTATTCGGCTCTATCGCCCTAGGGGTAACAGCCCCCGAGGCGGTGTCCAACCACCCGTCCTCGATCGGCGCAGTTGGCTCCGAGCTAAGGGTCGGAGCGGACACTTGTACGGCCTCCAAGGCACTATCCAGTGGCAGAGCTAGATCATGCCCATCGTGACAGTGCAACGTGCTTGACTGTGGCTCGAACCCGTCGAAGATCGAGTCTCCACGGACGTCGGCCGTATAGTTCAAACTTCCAAATCTGACCTGATAGCCAGGGGCGTAGCTTTCAATCTGCTCCAGATGGCCAAGCGAATTGGCCCGAAGTGCAAAGCCGCCGAATACGAAGATCTGTCCGGGGAGAAAAGTCTCACCCTGGACCGCATTGTTGTTGATGATCGAAGGAGCCATCAGGCCTATAGGTGACGACACAGAGGAACTCTCAATGAAAGCACCAATGTCGGTGTCAAAACAGGCGGATCTCGGGTAGAGGGTCCCGATCTGTGCGTCTTAGGCTGATGGTAATAGGAGGCAAGGGACACAATGTTTACCCAGGTTTGGGCCCTCTCGATGGAGGTCAAACCCTACTTCCTGCTTGATTGATATTGATGATGTGGGTATTACAAGAGTTGATCTACCACGAGATCGTAGAGGCTAAACCGTAGAAGCTGGCCTGGGGAGAGTTAACCTCTCTCGGATCGGTTTTAAGCCCAATCTGATTGTAGTCTGTAGCGACTCCCAGGGCGGCGATGCGATCCAAGAGCTCGTTTACGGAGGAGAGCTCCATTGGATCCAGCTGCTCGGCGAATTCCGAGTTGACGTGAAGATTGCTTTTGATGACCCGAGAGGTCGTCGTCGAAGCGGTGGCCGAACAGGCGGTCATAAGAAAACCACCTAGCTGGATAGTTTGGCCGGCGGCCAAAGCTCCTTTGGCGATGGTACCGTCTTTAAAGACGGGAAGAGGCATCCTTCCTGATCGTGACGGCACAGAGGAACTCTCAATGAAAGCACCAATGTCGGTGTCAAAACCGGCGGATCTCGGGTAGGGGGTCCCGAACTATGTGTCTAGGCGGATGGTAACAGGAGACAAGGGACACGATATTTTTACCCAGGTTCGGGCCCTCTTGGTGGAGGTAAAACCCTACTCCTGCTTGATTAATATTGATGATATGGGTAGTACAAGAGTAGATCTACCACGAGATCAAGGAGGTTAAACCCTAGAAGCTAGCCTATGGTATGATTGTTGTTCGTCCTACGGACTAAAACCCTCCGGTTTATATAGACACCAAAGAGGGCTAGGGTTACACAGAGTCGGTTACAATGGTAGGAGATCTACATATCCGTATCGCCAAGCTTGCCTTCCACGCCAAGGAAAGTCCCATCCAGACACGGGACGAAGTCTTCAATCTTGTATCTTCATAGTCTTGGAGTCCGGCCAAAGATGATAGTTCGGCTATCCGGACACCCCCTAGTCCAGGACTCCCTCAACGGGCCTTTAGCAGGCCAAAATGCATGTTGGGTCTCAATTTTCACTAGTCGTCGATGAGCCTTCAGCAGGCCGAAATGTAGATTGGGCCTTTTTGGGCCCAGTTATCTCACGGGCCATTACCAGGCCCAAACATATCTCGGGCCTTAGTTGGCCCACTGATATCATGGACCTTTAAGAGGCCGAACGCTTAGTACAGGCATCAACGGGCCGAATACGTGATAGGCCTTTAACAGTCCCAAAGTCACGTTGGGATTAACTGTTGCCACCTTTAGCACGGGCCGTTAGTGGGTCCGTTGTCCCGTCGGACCATATATGGCCCATGGGCAGCACGGGCCATTCCCAGGCCGAAAGTCACACCGGGCTGAAATGGGCCCATGTCTACATCAGGCCTCTAACAGGCCGAAAGTCACTGGGCTGTAGTTGGGCCCAAATATTCGGCGAAAAATTAACGGGCCAGATCTGGCTTCGGGCCGCAAATGGGCCCAAATATTGGGCAAACAATTTATGGGCCAGATCTGGCTTTGGGCCGTATATGGGCCCAAATATTGGGCGAACAATTAACGGGCCAGATCTAGCTTTGGGCCGTAAATGGGCCTCTATTAAGCAGGCCGTTATTGGGCTGGCCCACTAGTACCTGATTAAGTACTACGGGCCTTTGACTTGGCCGGCCTTTTTAACATATGTGGGCCTCTGTTGGGCCCAGCCACGTGTCGAAGTATCATAGGCATGTCTCCTCCAATGGACGAGCGACATCTGGCCCACTGACAAGCTGACAGGTGTTCCCTTCGGCCAATCAGAATTTTACACGTGGAAATTTCGCATTGGTCAGGGCTATTAACGGGTTATCGGATCCAAAATCCGACCCAATAGCTTAACAGCATTCCGTTACGGTGGATGACACGTGTCGGACACCCTTGACGAAAGCACTTCTGTGACGCGCGATTTATCGTCATGGAATTGGACACTTCTGTGATGATAATTTTGGTAATGTCATGGAACACTTCTACCAGCACAGGTATGACTATCTTGATTCTGTCATAAAATCTTCATGGATGTGCATGCATGAAAAAAAAGGCGACCTACTATGACAAACACATATCATCACGGAAGAGTATTTTTTTTTGTAGTGGAGGGCAACAATCCTCGCCAAGATCCTTGCTGAGGAAAATCCACAAGGCCCCTGACAAGACCCTTGCCGAGGACGCCAGCGCGCCGCAGCAAGACCCTTGCCAGGCCACCCGGTAAGACCCTTGCCAAGGGCGACAGCGGGGCCACTGCCAGGCCCGCACCAACCAAATCCCCACCGTCGTTCACATGCGGCTGCTAGCCCAACCAGCTGGGCAAGCACCTGTGTGCCAACATGCAGCTTCCAGGCCAACTCAGCACACACCTGCGTGGCGGCATGTAGATCTTCGTGGAGGCTCCACCACTGCGCCACCTCAGCTGCGTGCCTGCCTACATGGCACCGCATGCATCACTGGCTAGGACGCGTGTCGAAGCAAGGAGGAGCAGCGACGGACGGGACGGGCCTCGCTCCCGTCCCTGATAAAGCGAGAGGACACCTAAGCTACGCATTAAATGCGTCTTGTCCTATAATACGGGCGATAAGCTCGTAGCACTGTAGGCCTTTCCACCTCCTGTGTGCCACTGTGGCAACCCCTTTCGACTATAAAGGGAGGCCCATGGTGTACTGGAGGGGGATTCGGCTCTTTGGAACCATGCAGCCACCATAGCTAGTTCAAGAGCTCAAGAACACTTAATACATACACTAAAGCAGGACTAGGGTTTTACGCATCCTCGCGGCCCGTACCTGGGTAAACGATCCTTGTGCTGACTGTTAGTCCTGCTCTTCTCACAACCCCGCGCCCCGCAACCATAGTAGGGATTCTTGTGGTCCCATAGGTGTCGTTTCCCACCGACATCTTTGGCGCACTAGGTAGGGGCAGCCATCGCGATGCAAGCTGCTGGGGCCCGCGATGATAAGGTGCTTGCCAATTACTTCCCGTTGGCACTCAAGCCCAATGTTATGTCATGGTTGATGCACTTGCCGGTAGACTCCATTTCTTCTTGGGCGGATATGTGTCATGAGTTTGTTGGCGCCTTTACTGGAGGCCACCAAGCTCATGACCAGGCGAGCGACTTGCATATCATCCCCCAGAAGGAAGGACAAAACTTGAGCAAGTACATCCAAAGGTTCAGTCGAGTGTAGTACAACATCCCCCACGTCCATCCTGCCGCCCTGATCAGTGCATTCCATCAGAATGTGCGCAATCGCAAGATGCGTGAAGAGCTGGAGATGAACAAGGTCAGGGATGTGGCCAAACTCTATGTTCTGGCCGATCGGTGCGCTCGCGCTGAAGAGGGAAGGAAGTACCCTGGCAAAGACGCCGGCACGGAAACCGACTCCACGAATGATACCGCCACCCCGGTGAAGAAAGGCCAGTGCCGTAGCAAAAAGCGCAAGGGCAAGACTGTGCTTGCCATTGAGGGATCCGATGATACCGGCGCCACCAAGAAACCCAAGGAAAGTGACCCCGGCAAGGAGGTTGTCGGGTGTGCTGCTTGCCCGGCCTTGGCGGCTGCCGATAAGCCAGGGGGCTCCGACAAGCAGTATTGCAAGATCCACCGCACCAAGGGCCACGACCTCCAGAACTGTCGGCAAGTGGAGCTGCTTGCTGAGAAGCAGAAAGCCGAGTATGAGCGGCGGGACAAGGAGAAGCGCCAAGAAGGTGCCGAGGGATCCGGTAGAAGCATGGAGTCCAAGGAGGCCACCGCGGCAAGGATAATCAGCAAGAGAGGCCCGCCCGGGGCCGCGACAAGAAGCAGGAAGACGATGATCATGACAAGGACGATGAGTCCGGTGACCACGAGTTTCAGAAAGCCACAGAAGCCATGTGCGTCGATGGTGGCGCCTCGCTGCACGCGTCTCACCGCCAGCTCAAGAAGTGGGCGCATGAGATCACAACGGTGGAGCCGTCGCTCGAAGCACGGAAGCCGCTGAGGTGGTCCAGCACGCCTATCATCTTTGACGCCGAGGACCACCCTGACCGCACTACTGCGGTCGGGTGCTTGCTGTTATTGGTTTCGCCAACAATCCGCAATCTCAAGGTGACGAAGATGCTGGCTGATGGCGGGGCCGGTCTGAACTTGATCTCGCCTGTTGTGATCAAGAGGCTGCAGATCCCTGATGGAGACCTCGAGGAGACGGGCACGTTCCAAGGGATCAACCCAGGGAGGGGCCAGCCAAAGGGAAAGGTCATGCTGCCCGTGACGTTCAGAGGCAAGCTGAACCACAGTACGGAGAGGATCGTCTTTGATGTGGCCGAGATCCCCTTGCCCTACAACGGGATCCTCGGCCGCCCGGCACTAGCCAAGTTCATGGCGGCTTCACATTACGCCTACAACACGCTGAAGATGCCCGGGCCGATGAACATCATCACCGTCCCCTCCGACAAAAAAAGACGCGTTGATTTGCATCGACCAACTCTACCGGGAAGTAGTTGTAGTAGCTGCCACCAAGGCACCTGCTCCTGCCGACAGAGCCCCAGGAGGAAAGAAGACCGGCGAGACCCCTCGCACCAACTCCGGCAAGCGCACCTCTTCGGGGTGTTGCACTCCCGTTGAGGACGTGCTAGAGAGCTCTGCCGGCAAGAGCAAGAAGTCCAGAGCTACACCACCAGAGACCAAGAAGGTGCCCGTCAAGGAGGACGGTACGGGGGGAGCTTTTACCATAAGCTCCACCCTCGACAGCAAATAGGAGAGCGAGCTTGTCACTTTCCTGCAGGCAAATGTCGATGTGTTTGCATGGCAAGCCTCCGACATCCCCGGTGTTCCCAGGGAAGTGATTGAGCACCATCTTGCTGTCTGTCCTCATGCACGACCCGTCAGACAGAAGGTCAGGAAGCAAGCTCTGGAGAGGCAGGAATTCATCACGGAGGAGATCAGAAAACTAGAGGCGGTAGGTTTGGTAAGGGGAGTGCTCCATCTGATGTGGTTGGCCAACCCGGTAGTGGTGCGCAAGGCAAACGAGAAGTGGAGGCTGTGTATTGATTACACAGACATCAATAAGGCTTGTCCAAAGGATCCCTTCCCATTTCCGCGCATCGACCAGATTGTCGACTCCACGGCTGGGTGTAACCTGTTATCATTCCTCGACGCCTACTCAGGGTACCACCAGATCTTCATGACGAAAGAAGACGAGGAGAAGACAACATTCATCACCCCATGTGGTACGTATTGCTTTTTACGGATGCCTTTCGGGTTGAAGAGTGTTGGCTCAACTTTTGCAAGGGCAGTCCAAATTGGTTTTGAGCCCCAGCTACATAGAAATATGGAAGCTTATATGGATGACATAGTGGTCAAAACCAAGGATAGAGCAACACTTATGCAAGATCTGGAGGAAACATTTGCAAACCTGTGCAAGATCAACCTCAAGTTGAACCCTCAGAAGTGTGTCTTCGGTGTCCCGTCCGGCAAGCTTCTCGGGTTCTTTGTGTCGCAGTGTGGGGTTGAGGCAAACCCAGATAAGATCAAGGCCATCGAGCAGATTGAGGCACCCAAAAACGGATCAAGGACATGCGTCGGCTCACTAGTTGCTTTGTCGCCATGAGCAGATTCATCTCCAAGTCCGCGGAGCATGCCTTAACTTTTTTGAAGATCTTGAAGAAGACGGGCCCAATGGAATGGACCCCGGAGGCCGAAGCAGCGCTGCAAGATTTGAAGAAGTACCTCTCCTCTACCCCAGTGTTGGTTGCGCCCAAACCACAAGAACTGTTGCTACTGTATCTAGCGGCAACGAATCAGGTGGTTAGCGCCGCACTAGTGGCGCAGAGAGAGGTCGACGAAGAGGCAGCGGCAGCAGTAGAGTCAACAGATGGCAGGCCGGAACCCTCCCCAGTGATACATATCCAATGTATCTATAATTTATGAAGCATTCATGCTATTATCCTATCTGTTTTGAATGATTACGGGCTTTATTATGCACTTTTATATTACTTTTGGGACTAACCTATTAACCGGAGGCCCAGCCCATATTGCTGTTTTATTGCCTGTTTCAGTATTTCAAAGAAAAGGAATATCAAACAGAGTCCAAACGGAATGAAACCTTCGGCGGCGTGATTTTTGGAATGAACGTGACCCAGGAAACTTGGAGTGCAAGTCGGGGAAGCATCGAGGAAGCCACGATATAGGGGGCGCGCCCACCCCCCTGGGCGCGCCCTCCACTCTCGTGGGCCCCTCGAGGCTCCCCCGACCGACCTCTTTCACCTATATAAGCCCACATACTCTAAAAACATCGAATACGAAGATAGATCAGGAGTTCCACCGCCGCAAGCCTCTGTAGCCACCAAAAACCTCTCGGGAGCCCGTTCCGGCACCCTGCCGGAGGGGGAACCCATCACCGGTGGCCATCTTCATCATCCCGGCGCTCTCCATGACGAGGAGGGGGTAGTTCACCCTCAGGGCTAAGGGTATGTACCAGTAGCTATGTGTTTGATCTCTCTCTCGTGTTCTCTCTATGGCACGATCTTGATGTATCGCGAGCTTTGCTATTATAGTTGGAGCTTATGATGTTTCTCCCCCTCTACTCTCTTGTGATGAACTGAGTTTTCCCTTTGAAGTTATCTTATCGGATTGAGTCTTTAAGGATTTGAGAACACTTGATGTATGTCTTGCCGTGTTTATCTGTGGTGACAATGGGATATCACGTGATCCACTTGATGTATGTTTTGGTGATCAACTTGCGGGTTTCGCCCATGAACCTATGGATAGGGGTTGGCACATGTTTTTGTCTTGACTCTCCGATAGAAACTTTGGGGCACTCTTTTCTGGCGTCGTTGCCGGGGAGGCTAGGTAAGCGGCACCCACACCCCGTCAACTAAGCTCTTTTCTGGTGCCTTTGCCGGGGAGGTGAGTGCTTGAAGGTATATCTATAGATCTTGCAATCGAATCTTTTTGTTTCTTGTTTTATCACTAGTTTAGTTTATAAAATAAAACTACCAAAAAATGGATTTGAGTTTGTCTCATACGCTTCATCTTTTTAATATCTTTCGTGAGAATGATGGAAAGGAAAATTGTGCTCAATTGCTAGAAGAAGAATGCATTAAAATGTTTGGTACTAGATTGTATGATGAGCATGATCGCGATGTTGTTAGTATGAATTCCTTGAATATCCATGATGCTAATGATATGCAAAGCCACAAGCTTGGGGAAGCTATGTTTGATGAAGATGATATTTTTTGTCCCCCAGGTTTTGATGAGCATATTTATTATGATGAAAGCATGCCTCCTGTTTATGTTGATTATATTGATGAAAGTGGGTTTGGAAGAGTGTCAACTTTAGGAAGTAGTGATCCCACTATTTTGGAGGATGTTGAATCTTATTGTGATGAACATGAAAGTGGATTTGGAAGAGTGTCAACTTTATTTAGTGATGATTCCACTATTTCGGAAGAGGTTCCAATTGATTATGAGAACAAAGTTGCTATCTATGATGATTATTGTGCTGACTTGTATGCTATTAGGAATAATGATAACCATGAAACTTGTCATCATGATTTTAGTTTTCAATTGGATTATGCCTCACATGATAATTTTTTTGTTGAGTTTGCTCCCACTACTATTCATGAGAAGAAATTTGCTTATGGGGAGAGTACTAAATTTTCTATGCTTGTAGATCATGAAAAGAATGCTTTATGTGCTAGTTATATTGTTGAATTCATTCATGATGCTACTGAAAATTATTATGAGGGAGGAACATATGCTTGTAGGAATTGCAATAATATCAAGTTTCCTCTCTATGCGTTGAAAATTTTGAAGGGTAGAGACACCAGGCGGCCTATAACATCATATCAAGTTGGAGTCAAATAAAAAAGGGCACTTGATTTAGTCAATCTTAAGAACAGCATGTTATGAGCATGAATATTTTTTCAGTACATGTTGACAGTAATATAAGCAAGCCATCATGATATCATAGGAAAGTAACATACTACTGTAACAGCCGTTTGTAGCGATGACTGGAGTAGGCCAGCAATACGTCCAGCCATAGAAGGAGTCGACAGCGTAAATGAAGCCCTTGTGTTCAATGGCATCGGAGAACCATGGAGGATGTATGATCCTGCGATGGACGTGCAGATTTATCCACTTACCGCAGTGACCTGTCAGATAGGCGAGACTGCTGTTGAAGAACGCAATTAGCCTGAAGTCTTTATAATTTGCAGATCTTGTGGGCACTTGGCAAATTACAACCTTGAGCAAATCAAACTTGGTATCATGTTGGCTACTATAAGATTCCGAGTATTCTGGGCCGCGGTGCCAAAGCAGTGCAGTGTTAATCAAAGGAAGGGGGATCAATCGCCGGGTGTAGACCTCCACGAGCATCCAGCTGCCGCGAACGTCGATGAGCACCATCCAAGACGTGTTCATGCCGACCCAGTACATACCGTTAATGTAGTTGAGGCTGACGGGGATCGGATGGCAGTCAAGGGGGTTGATGCTCGCCACCCTACGATCGTTATGTTGCGTGACACGCCACTTTTGAAGATCAAGCGGCATCAGCAAGCAAGGAGCTAGCTTAAAAAGCTCCGGCCTGAGGGCTTTGAGTAAACGGTACAGCCCCGACAAGCACGCGGCGAGCGGCATGGTACTGAGATTGTCCACATACGAAACAATGAGCTTGATTACCTTTGTGGGGAGCGAATTCCAGCCACTCTTTCGGAGGACGCTGCTTGGTTCTGCCATTGTTAGTGCTTGGGTTTTGGACAAGGGGGGAGGCGCCTTAGCAGGGATGGAAGATTGGACGAGATTATGTGCGGACAAAGATGGAGAAGCGAATATGTGCTGCGGGAAGTGGACAGGTGATGATGACTACAGCACGCCGCTTGACTTACGAGACACATACCAGCAGTGTAGGGTCATGTCGATGCCAGACAACTTGCTTGAGTGATCACAGTACTGGTACTCCCTACAGTACCTACTACAGTACTATGCCCTAACTTGCTTGAGTAGAGTAGTAGAGTAGGACTCTGCTCTACTACTAGCACCTGAGGAGTAGTATATTCTAATCTAAAATAGTTACAAACTTCAATGCCCGAGCGTGGAACGACTACGAACCATGCTCAAAGATCATGTCTACGTGGTGTTTGGACTTATATGCAAAAAAAATAGCAAGATGCCCGTGCATTGCACGGCACACCATCATCACCAACTCGGTTTTTTCTCTACTCCTACTCCTATAAAAGACTCAGTTGGTGATGATGGAGGCGAGGAGGCGTGTTCAGCTGGGCATGCTGCGGACGGTGCAGCACTATTCGATCTGTTATAAAAAACAAAGAAGAGTAGTAGAGATAGAGACATAGGGAGGAGCACGAGGTTGTGGGAGATAAGGATGAACGAGGCAAGGCCTTATCTGTAAATGTGGAGAGAGGTGCGGGTATCTTTTGTAAAATTGTCATAGTTGGCTTTCTGTCCGTCAGATATAGATCGGACGGTCTATATTACAAGATGGCAGGCATACCATCATCACCAACTCGGTTTTCTATAAGAGTAGATAGAGATAGATAGAGACTAGGGAGTACTAGTAAGGACACCATCTACTGCTTCGTGTACTACTCCTGCGCTCCATTCAGCGGCCGCAACGTCCCCTACAGCCACTCCTTCCTGCACTACATTTGGCGGGCGCTGTTGGAATTTGGGGAGCGCACTCTCGTGACTGCTGGCAGCCACGACTTCACTGACGGTGACTTCTTCCCCGACCTCGGCAACCTCTTCCTCAACAACATGGGCGACAACCTCAACGCCAACGGTGCTGCTCCCGTTGCACCGTATGTGTTTCTATCCTTCCTGTTCGAAATCATGGTAGAATTCATGTTTCTACTCTGTATCCTACTACTATGCTAGTCCACATGATTAGTTTCATCTCTGTGTATAGCCATCATGATTTATTTTGTGCTTATTCGGATTAAATCTCGTAGTAACTTGCTCATATATTCAACTGGTGCAACGTCCCCTACAGCCACTCCCGTTTCATGGACGGCCTGGTCGATGCCTCCAAGGAGCCCTTCGTCCACTACTATGAGTGCCCGATGCCATTTTGTGGCTCGCCGGCGGACATGGTGCATCACCTCACGGATGCGTGCAGTGGTCACTGCTGGCCCTTGGCGGAGAACATCAAGTACGAGACGTGTTACCTGTTCACCATGCTGGAGTCGCTGGAGGATCACCGCCGCCTGCTAGTCTCGGAGGAGGACGGCAGCGTCTTCCTCTTGATCGTGGGCACCGGCGAGGCCCGCGCAGGCCGCCGCCCCGTCTCTGTAATGTGCGTCAGGGGCGACGCCACTGACGCTGACACTGACACGAGGCCGATGTACGGGTGCGTGGTCAGTGTTACTACCCCTCCGGATCGCGTGGGCGGCGACACCGGCCTCATCAAACAGACTTGGACTCTGGGGAGCTGGGACTATCTCGCCAATGTGGACTTGGAAAACCCATGGCATCCTTTACCCGCTGACGCGGTGCACGGGGACTCCAAGGAGGTTCACGTGGACATACGCATTATCAAGTTAAATGTTGATCATTAGTCTTCGCTCAATGTAATTCGCTGTCTAAGCATGTGGAGACTTCCATGCAGGATCTTGCTCTATTGGAGTATCGCGCATGAATAAAAGTGTATTCGTTTATGGTTTAGTCTAGAATCTTCCATGTATGAATTTTTACTACAGTACTGGTGAAAGACTTACGATGAACCATTTCTTACATCTCCTCTGCCCCCTTGCAAGTCATCCTGATCTAATCCCTCCGTCTAGGTGTATAAGGGCATGGTTAATATTACTTAATAGTATAGCCAACTGTTGACTATAAGAAAGTGCCATGTCATCTGTAGCCAACATGTATAACAATTGATACTCAAAAACTAATTCTTAAAGATCATTTCTTACGAAGCACAATAAGTGTTATTTCTTCACAAGTTTTGGATGCAGGTTGAACAGTTGAATGCTTTTGTTTACAAAAGATACCTTTTTATCTGTTTCACTCGGATGTTTGTGAGCTCTAGAGATGAAATAATATCTGAAGAAACCTATCGATACCCGTTACACATGAGATGACCCCCACATCCTTTGTCAAAATAAACAACTACCCGATCAATGCATTTCACTCTTCGGTGCAACGCACGGGCACCTTACTACTATAGATTAGTACGACCAAAAATTGAACTAACATTATATATAGTATGATAAATGCTGATGCATGTCACCTAAAATTATATCATTCAAAACTATGTTCAAATACGAATCCAACGATATAGTTTTTGTTGACATGCACTAACATTTTGTCAGTTAAATCTTCAGTCAAATTCAATGGGGGACTAATAAACCACGACCGATGTACACTACTAGGAAAACCCTTATTAGTAGCGCTGGTTATTTGGCTATTAGTAGCGTGGGTGGGCGCGCTACTGCTACGGTGCTACACCTATTTTTTAGTAGTAGCGCTTGTTTGAACCAGCACTACTGCTATCTGTATCTAGCAGTAGCGCGCCTCTGCCCATCGCTACTGCTAATGCTAGTAGCGTGGCCCAACAAACAAACACTACTGGTAAGCAGCGCTACTACTACTCCAATGCCCCACGCTACTGCTAGTATTTTATTTTTTTATGTTGTTGTATTCGTATTTTTACTTGTTTTATACAGTTACAACATACACATACACTGGAACTATATGAAAAAGGAATGTCTCATCATCATCATTGAAGTGGTAGAACATAGTCTCATCATATCAACATAGTCTCAACACAAATGATGTCGATCTCATCATCATCTCGAAATAGTGATACACATGACATGTATCTTACATTGTCACCGTAGACACATGTTTCATCATCTACCTAAACTAAGACATACACGATAAGAGCGATCACGATGATCAAAAGAGGTATTATGTAATAGTTTTTGTAGCGGGGCCGGTTCTGAATCCCCTATTTTGCTATGAATCTCAAGTAACTAGCTTCGGCTTCCGCTCTGCTATCAAACCCTTTCTGGGTTCCGTCGGAGAAGCCAGAGACTTGGGCCTGACACTCTGGCCACTCATCATACACACCCGGAACATGCCTTACATACACGGCATACCACTTCCTCGCCATCGTTGATCTATATACCTGTCAGAGATGCACATATATATACCATGAAGCGAATTCAACAAAACAGTTATGAAATAGAAGCAACATATATAGTAAACATAGTTAACAAATTTTATCGTACCGAAAGTAATTAACTAGAGCACGGCACCATACATCTAATAGTTTCGTCGTACTGGGAGATTCGACATTTCGTCGTACAGAAAGTAACAAGTAACTAAACAGACACATTGTTTTTAAGCAGTGCACTCTTCCCATCTGTCCATATCCGGGAGGACAGACCCAAGCTTAGTGAAAGGCGTCATGTCCTGACGCTGTAGGGAAATGCGGGTTCGGACGTCAGCTCACGATATTGGGCCGGCGTAGAACATCCCATTCTCTTCGAGGACATCTTTGATGATGATGGACGCAATTTCCTGTTGGATCCGGTAGAAATCATTTCGAAGTCGATTATCCGGCACGGCACCAAAGGCTTCGGCCCATCTCTGGATATGGGTATCAGATGAAGATTTCATGCAAAGTGATTGCACATCCCTTCTATACTCCATCATTAGATGGATGACGTAGAATCCATCATTCTCACTTCTTGCCGGTTGCTGGATGCAACAAAAGTCGGTCTTGTGGGTGAAACAAAGCCCGGCCTTATTTGTTTTTTTGTGTTGGATGTAGCCACCCCGCATGATGAAGCCCAGCATAGCTCTGTCCAGAACATACTTTATGTGTGCGTAATCTTTCTTCTGTATGTTCTTCGACGGGTCCAAATATAGAGCATGGGAGTAACGCGGGTAAAGAACAATGAGAACAGCACGACACCCCCCGCTGCGCAAAATACACAATCAAGTTTAGCCTCCATGTGTGCAAAGTAACTATTGAAATGCACGAAAGGATGTATGTGTTATAGTGCTATCCGCGGATGACTTACCTGGAATGATAAGGTAGGAGAATCGTTTCTTTTTCATTATTGCTGACCAAGAATTCTTCAATGTACTGACTCGCATATTGACGGTTGGCGTCGTTGACTGACAAGAAGCCCTCATGCATGTAGTATGGGTCCGCGACCGCAAGACCGGTGACTTGCTCTCTCCTGACGATGTAGTTCATGTGCAGCGCATACAAGCGGACGAACGTAAAATCGAGTGTCCTCATTTGAAACATCTGGAAGATGTAATCAAACCTCAGGAAGAAGAGGTCCGCGGGGCATGTGTGGACATACATCTTGCAACTGCTCGGCACATGAACCGTATAAAGTGGGTATCCTGGATCATCCGAGGCGAGGAGGCTTCTCTCTGTCGAAAGCACATGGTCATGGAGTCTCCTGAGATCCCCTTCTATGGCAGCTAGTGCATTCGTCGGTACCATTGGCTCTCCCACGACATGGATTAATGGCGCATGTTTCATTGGTACATGGTCAACCTTGGTCGAAGGCTACTGGCTGCTAGAACCAACATTGCCAGCTTTATTGGATCTTCTTGCCGCCAGTCTCTTCCTCTGCTTCTTCTTCGTGGGCTGAGGTGCTGGTGGGTCTGTTAGACCCTCCCTGAGCACCACCCCTAGTGTTGCTGGGCTCAGCATTGGACGACTCTGGCTAAGTAGTTGAGCTTGGGTGGAGCCGGCATCTGGAGGCGTGTCCTGCGAGGATTGCATGAACAAAGACTTCTTGCACTCCCGAGGATGTTCCGGCTCTGGTACATGCATCTGATATTCATATGGTTGACTCATTATTACTTCATTGTCAAAGGCAGTATTGAAATACTGGTTAGGGTCATCGTCGGCATCCTCCATGTCATGATCCCTATCCTCTTCCATGGGGCAAATGGCATCATCTGTCGGCGGAATGGTTGGCCCTCCTTCCTCATGTCTCTCTATCTTAGCAAGCAGCACAGACGATGGTTGTACTTGTGTAGGTGGTGTTGTGGTCATACCTTCATGAGGTCCCGTTGGTGTGCTGCCGGCCACCTCGACACGAAGAAGATTTTTCAGCCATAGGATCGGCCAATTTTTGCATTGGCCAAGCTGCGTGGGGGTCTCGTCATCCTCTCCATCGGTTTGTATCGGACGAGGGAGACCCTCGTAGCCCGCTTTCACACTTGCCATGGAGACCCTTAAGGCGTTATCAGGCATCTGCCGGTGGTGAAACAATCGATCCTTAGGCTTCACTATAGTACCCTTCCCCACATCCACTAACCCGCCCTTCATGTTGTAAAGGAGGGTGCATGGAGTGGAGTCGGCCTACAAAGATATATACATGCAGCGTCAGATATCCAAAAAGAATGGCAACTGAAGATTAATTAATTAGTTGAGTTGATGAAGGTGCGACGATGCGTATTTACCGTGAGGGCGTCGAGCTCAACCAATGTCGAACGGCCCGACATTCAAGCCAGAGATGGAGCTAGGGCTGCTGTGAGAGCTGGGCGCAGGAGCAGGTGCTGGAGGAGGTGCGGGTGCGGTTGCCATACTAGGTACGGGTATGGGTGCGATGTTCATTGAGTTGCTCCCGGTGAAGCTGGGCATGGGAAATTCACTTGGTGGCGCATTTGGATTTTGTTGCACCCATGTGACCACTGTTGGAATCAAGGTTGTAAAGGCATCCACGAAATCAGATCTACAGGCAGCGATTATCTCAGCTTTGGTCTCAGCCTTTGCTTTCTCCATCGCCCGCGCCACCTTCTCGTTGATAGTCACTTGACTGAACTTCTTTCTCTGTCTTTTGGCCTCGGGGTCCTCGCTATAATAGTACTTCCAAGTGGCCCCATCCCCGGTGCCATGCACACGTCCATATTGCGGCCGCTGGTCGGGCGGGTGTCCCATCATTATGTTCATGGCCCGTTTGAAAGGATTGTCCCACTTGTACTTCGCCGACGACTGAGCCGACTGAGTCGACGAGTCGCCCTCGGCCGCCGCAAGCTTCTGTTGCTCTCTCTGCAAAATGGACCATGAATCATTTACGAATGCGACTAGAATGTAGTAGAATTCGTTGATCAGAACCTAATATGTAAGGTGGTAAAAGGATAATTACCAGTATTCTCATGAATTTCCTAGTCGGCCCGTCGGTGAAAAAAATCTTTTTCTTGGGGTCCCACGAGAATCGGGCCCTGATGAAGTCGTGCTCCTGCTGGTCGGTGAACTCAGCGAATGGGTCTGGGATCCCCTGACGTTCACGATCTGCGTCCTCCTTAGCCCACACGGGCCTCTTTCCCGTGTAACCACGACTTCCAAGGCGGTGGTTCCCCATGTTCTTTGCCTGCAGCTGTTTGCCTCTCTACGACCTGGCCTTGGCACCTTCTTCATTGCAAGTCTCTTTGAACTTTTCAAAGTCCTCTATCGTAATTTTCATATTGTCTGCAACAATCTTGGCGTAGGTTTCATGGTCTACTTGAATCGCCTTTTTCACCCTAGTTTTCCAAGAGCTCAATGCATTGCTGAACTTCCCTAGGGCTTTTTGTTGTTGATTTTTTTCATGGCATGATCATCCCATGGGTCGACTTCGTCATTATGACCGGGGAACAAGAATCTTGCGTGCAACCTAGTTAGAAGTAGCTTCTTCAACTGATCATTCTTCCGTATTTTTGTGGTGTTGATGTTAGCGGTATCCCATAGGATGCATGCTAGTTGGTTGCCATAACACGCTGCCACTTCTCGCGGCTCTATTAGCTCGAACTCGCCAGGGTGCACCGCCGTGACCACCAGTCTTCTGGTGCCGAGCTCATTTCGGTGTTGTGTCCTCTTTTCCTTCTTTCCCTCACTGGCTTGGGACTTCCCACCTTCCGTGCTATAGTTAGGAACATCATCAGCGCCAGTCTAAGTGCCGGTGTCGTTGGTGGCATCAGTGTCGGCGCCAGCGCCACCACCGTCGTCATCCGTCGGACACCCAACTTCCTGTCTCTCCTGATCCGCCAAAAAGTCGAGGTAGGCGTGTGCTCGACCTAATTGGGAGTGAGAACCTCCGGCCTCATCGGTGTCGGTCATGTTTCCTAGGGTTCAATGTCGTAGTCGTTTAATTATCGAGCTTCATATAATAAAGTGAATAATGACAAAAAAAGTGATGACCTTTGTTTTGCCAGAAATGTCGTTCATTCCCGTCGCGACAAATCTCAAGCACTCGATATGTCCAACTTTCTAGCACAAGTCATGCTGAAATTCATGGAAAATTTCGGCATGACCTTTGCTAGAAAGTGCACATATAGAGTGCCTGAAATTTGCCGGAATGGAAATGAATCAACATTTCCGGCAAAACATAGGTCACTTAGGTCAATATTTTGCCAAATCATCAATATAAGCTGCAAAACTGATCTCACTACATAGAAGTTCTCAATAGCAGCCAAATCATCACACACACACACTGAATTAACTAAATCATGCATGATTCAGTTAACTGAATTTACTGTCAATAGCAGCAGCACACATGCATCAGTAGCATCAGCACACATGCATCAATATTAACACTAACTGAATTTCAAAAATTAACTAAGCAGCAGCACACAAAATATTTAACTGAGCAGTGTGCTCTAACTGAATTTCAAAAACAGCAGCAGCACACATGCATCAATATTAACACTAACTATCACTGGGATAACACTAACACTAACAGCAATTAACTAACTAGCACTAACAGCAAATTAAGCTAACTAACACTAACTAACACTAACAGGAATTAAATTAAGGCACATGTCTAGTGCTAGCTGGCGTTGCTGGGCATCGCCGGCTGCTTCACGGAGGGAGGCGCTGAAGGGGTTGGGGTCGGTGGTCGGCGCCGGGGTCGCCGGGGTCGCCGATCTGCAGAGAGCGGGAGGGGGTCAGAGAGAGAGAGAGAGCCGGGGCTGAGGGGTCGGAGAGG
>NC_057807.1:69748260-69752795 GCF_018294505.1 Triticum aestivum
CGGGGCAGCGTCGGCGGTGGAGTCAAGAGGGGATCGAGCAGAGCGAGTGAGAGAGAGTCAGAGGGGATCGAGCGGACCGGTGCTATAGCTAACTTAGCTATAGCGTGTGTTGGCAAAACGCGCTATAGCTAACTTAGCTAGAGCGCTTGTCCAGCAAAAACGCGCTACTGCTACTTCTTTTCTTTATTTATTTTTTATTTTCCTTTTTCTTAGCTATAGCGCTTCCCTGGATAAAACGTGCTACTGCTAACTCTTTTTTTTCTTTTTATTTTTTTTCTTGCATTTCATTACTTATTAGTTTCTTTTTCTTTTCATTTCATTTTGCAAAACTTCCTTTCTTTTTCTTTTTCTTTTTCTTTCATTTGCACTTTTCTTTTTCTTTTTCTTTCATTTGCACTTTTCTTTTTCTTTTTCTTTCATTTTGCAATATACCATTGTTACCCTCCGGATAATAATTAGTATAATATATATCTTACATCATTTGACCGCTATCGGCGGTATACAAAATAGCTAGACACACACAAACTTTGGGGTTAGTTTGTCAGCTTGGGCGACGACGACGCTTCAGACTGATCTTCTTCCCTCTTTTGTTCGTTGTCGAATAATTGAGCCCATGGTCGTGAATTTTCCTTCTTCAGGGATTACGATATTTCGTAAGTAATGTAGTCTTCATTCTTCTTTTGACATATGTTTCGTCTTCATCAGCATCATCTTCCCTCATCGGATCACCGTACTGGTCATAGTCTTCCTCGTTGGCGACTCCATCCATTCCGGCGATGCTCCTTTTGCTTCTCCTCACGACAACACGGCTGGGATTGATCGGATCAGTTATGAAGAAACATTGTGTCATGTGTCTAGAGTGTACCCATGGCTCATTTTTGGTGATGGCGTTGACGGTACCGCTATCATCGGAGTTGGGTATACACATGGTAGTGAAATGTCGGTTTTCTCTGTGTGCATTTTTAGCCCATCTGACACGGAACATCGTCGCGTTATACAATCCAGAGTAGTTAAGCTCCCATATCTCTTCGACCCCTTCCATAATATCTTTCAATTACATTCCCGGTCATGGCTTCCATCGTCACCCCTGAGTTTTGGTCATCACTGTTTTTATCTTTCTCCTCCCTGTAGAACGTGTATCCATTGATATTGTATGCTTGATAAGTCGCGAGGTTGGTCGAGGGGCCATGTGCTAAGGCGTATATGAGTGTTCTGTTCAGACAACCCTCGTCCGGGGATTAGCCAGAACTCGCTCTTTGAACCAACACAAGAAAGTGGAGTTGTGCTCTCTAATAACTTCAGCGTCCGTCCTGTGCACCCCACGGTCATGGTACTTCTTTGCGATGGTCTCTTTGTGCAGTGTCACGAAATCTTCTAGCACATCTAGGTGTTGTAGCACTACTAAGTTTGCCCTGTCAAGGTCGTTTTGTCGGCCCGAGCGTAACACATTCACATCCCTATGATCGTTGGTGTGACCTTCGCCTTCGAGCCTTCCACAGTGCTTGTTGACGGGCAAACCAACTACAGGGTCTTTGGTCAGATAACTCTCATAGAAAGAGATGCACTCTTTGGTCAGATATCCCTAGGCTATGCTTTCATCTAGACGAGACATGTTACGAACGAATCCTTTGATTACCCCATTCATCCTCTCGAACGGCATCATGCTATGCAGGAATGTCGGCCCTAGGTCGATGATGTCGTCCACGATGTGGACACATAGATGCACCATGACATCAAAGAACGTGGGCAGGAAGTACATCTCTAGCTCATTCAGTATGACAAAGATCTCTTCCTGTAGCCTATGGAGTTGCTTCACACTGATCAACTTTCGAGAGATAGCATCAAAAAAGTGGCATAGGTCAGTAAGCGTCTCACGCACATGTGTGTCCATAATCCCTCTAAGTGAAACCGAGAGTAACTGCGTCATCATCACATGACAGTCGTGAGACTTCATCCCACTGAACCTTTTTTTCTTAGTGTCCAGATATCTGCTTATCTTCCCACAGTATCCGGAACTAACTTTGATTCCAGCAAGGCACTTGAACAATTGATCGACCTCCTTCGGATCTAAGGTGAAGCAAGAGGGGGGGCAATATTGTTCTTCCTTCTTGTTTACTTTTTTGCCCCTATATTCTGTCTCCGTCTCCGTCTCCGTCTCGGTCCCCTCTGATTACCTTTTACCGGGCATTTGAAGACCTTTCCTGATTTTCAAAAATTCCAAGTCTTTTCTTGCCTTCGGCCCATCCTTGGTCCTCTCCGGCATGTTCATCAATGTTCCAAGCAAACTCTCAAGTATATTTTTTGTGATATGCATTTGATAAAGGCTATGAGGCGTGTCGAGTATGGGCCAGTATTCCAAGTCCCAGAAAACAGATCTCATCTTCCATATCTTCAGCAGGGGCTCCGGCCTTTTTCTTCGTCTTTCCCGGCGAGGGGCACTCTTCCCAGTTCTTCCATAACTCATATATTTCTGCACCGCTGCGCTTACATGGAGGACCTCGATGCTCAACCTTACCATTGAATAGATCTCCACGCTTTCTCCATGGGTCATCCTTCTCGAGCCATCTTCGATGCCCCATGTACACGATTTTCGAAGACCCGCCATCTTTCGGTAGATGCAGAGAAGTTGTATCATCCATGCACCTCGTCCATCTGCAATATCCATGGCACACCTGGCCGAAGAGATAGCCATAACCGAGATAGTCCTGCACCATCGTGATCAGCGTGGCTCTCATGTAGAAATACTCTCCTTTGCTTGCATCCCATGTCTTGGTCGGCGTTGTCCATAAGGTCTGTAACTCCTCTTTCAGTAACCCGAGATACAGATTTATATCATTTCCCAGTTGTCTCGTCCCTTGAATAAGCATAGCCATGTGTATGTATTTTTCCTTCATGCACAACTAGGGGGGAGGTTGTACATCCATACAAACACGGGCCATGTGCAATGATTGGTGTTCTGGTTGCCAAATGGATTCATGCCATCACTACTAGCGCCAAGCACGATGTTCCTTGGATCATTTGCGAAAAATTCAAATTCAGTATTTAATGCTCTCCACTGGCTAGCATCTGCGAGGTGTCTCAGCTTCGGTTCATCTCCATCATCTAGCTTCACCCTCTCCGCGTGCCAGCGCATAAGCTTTGCTTCCTTAGTATCTACGAAATACCGATGTAGACGCGGAGTGATCAGAAAGTACCATAAAACTTTCTGTGGAGCTTTCTTTCCGACCTTTTTATATCATGAAGCATTCCACTTTGGACATATGGTTTTTTCCGCGTGCTCGTTCCGATATATGATGCAATCATTGATGCATGCGTGATATCTAATATGTGGCAGATCAAGAGGGCACACGATTTTCTTTGCCTCCTCGACACTAGTAGGACACAGGCTTCCCGCGGGAAGAACCTTCTTTAGGTACTTCAGAAGCTCATCCAGGCTTGTATCTGTCCATTTGTTTTTTGCCTTCATCTTTAGAAGTTCTAGTGTGAAACTCAAGCGAGTCACCTCGGGATTATTGCAACCATCATACAAAGGATTCATCGAGTCTACCTCTAGTTGCACTAGTTTGGCCTTCTCTCTAGAAGCAGCTCTGTCTCTAGTCGTCTTCTTGCAAAGCAGGTCTCGAACATGCGGGTCCCACATGGCTGAACTTAGTAGCGACGAATACGGTGGCGTGTCCGCGTCTTCTCCGCCTAGAACTGCCTCTTCGCCATCGACATTTCCGAGGCCGTCTTCCTCTTCGGGCACAATATCGGTCATCTCTTCGTCTGGTGGCCCCATGTCGTTATTTCCTGCCCCGTCAACGCCCTCATCATCATCTTCACTTATCCACCGAGTATGGCCATGCATGAAACCATGCATGAAACCATGCATGAGCAGGTGCACCTTGAATTTACCACCCTCAAAGGGGTCGAGCCTGACTATTCCTTTGCATTTTCAACATGGACATAAAACATCCCTCAGTCTTTTTTCATACATGTCATCAACAGCGGATTGCCAGTATCTTTCCACCATCCTTCCATTGACCTTCATGATCACCTGCAGGCGGAGCAAATATTATAACCACGTATATATGCATGCATGGATCAAATTCATACAAAAATTCGGCATGACCTTCCCTAAACATAGGACATATTGAGTTTGCATGCCCGAAATTCGCCGAAACGGAATTGAATCAACATTTCGGCAAAACATAGGCAACTAATGTCACTCACATTATTTCATCAAATACACAATGTAGGCAACTCGAATTATGCCACACGCAATTCGGTATATATATTCTCATATCGCCCATATATATATATATATATATATATATATATATATATATATATATATATATATATCGCCCATATATATATATATAGTTTCGGTCCTATCCACACAAACACCTTTTTTTGCTCACCTATGTGTCGAGAGGGATATCGAGCACCTTTCTTCTTAATTACCTAGTAGCTCTAGATATATAGATCTAACTAGCTAGCTAGCTAGCTAGGGAGAGGGAGAGAGAGAGAGGGAGAGAGAGAGAGCTAGCTAG